>NW_007381437.1:1418-9642 GCF_000475195.1 Diaphorina citri | reverse complement strand
TGCTGAACCGCTCTTCCGATCTCAGGGACGATATTAGTTTTCAGGGGCGAAGCCAAGGGAGCGCGAAGCGCGACCTCATGCCCACCCCACGAAGCCCCGGGAGCGCGCAGCGCGACCCTATGCATAACCCCGCGAAGCCCCCGGGAGCGCGCAGCGCGACCGTATACGCAACCCCGCGTAGCGAACACGCGAAGCCCCCGGGGGGTGGAGGCCCGAGCACGAAGTGCGAGTTTTTAAACATATACAATCATTCTTTTGTTTGTTTGTTACGTTTAACGAGCTATTTAATTGCTTGATTTTTAGCTCAATATACAATCATTCTCTATTAGGTACTGATTTTACTCCTTGTCTAAACTGTAGACATAATTGTCTACAATTGTGGCGACTAAGGAGGGGTTCAGTTTGTGTAGCTTTTTATTAAATTAAATTGTAAACTCAAATAATAATTAATAAATGATTGGTAAATTATCTCTTACCCTCATAAACCGTCAGACTGATGAATAACAAGCTGCAACACAGACCATGAAGTTACGTACAGAATAAAACGACCTGCGAGTTGCAATCCAACTGTTAATCATGGGGGGGGGGTTCTGAGGCCGCTGAATCCAAATGTGTTAACCGTTTTCAAGGTTGCTTAAAAAATCGCGTTTTTTACGGGTTTTTAGTTCTTTCCACCATAACTTTTCGCTGTATTTTTCTAATTTTAAGAACACCCTGTAGGTATATGGCCTTAAAATTGACTAGGTTTATGTAAAATGTTGTGCTGAATCTGAATATGACCTTAGATTTCATATAAACTTAACCAAACTCCCGCTATGTCCGAAAACCCGTCGGAAGAAGGGCAAAAAAATTCCCTGACTTTTTTTTTTTTTTTTGATTTTTATAACTTCTTTCTGAAATTCCCGGACAATTCCCTGACTTTTCCAGTCTCCGTGAAATTCCCTGACTTTTCCAGTCTGGTAGACACCCTGAACTTACAGGACTTCTGGGACATACTGTATTTTGGTTGAATTGTTCGAACTGAAGCCACTACATTCCTTCTAGGGACTTTGCAGGATTGTGACTTTGGTCAAGCTGGGAACAAGTTGAATTTTGGTCCACACACTTAAAATGATGCATCCAACTAAAACGGCCATGTGGGTGGTTGTCAACTACCTGACTTGAAGTGCTGCATAAGCTGTGTAATTGTAATTCTGAAATGTATAAGAATGAAATTGCATGCATCACCTCAATTTTTTGTTACATATTAACTAGTTTAAATACAGGATGTCCCCCGAACGACTGTACAATGGGCTACCAGAAAAACCTATTTGGCCGGATCCGATTTTCAACGGGGGCGGAGTTATTCAGGATTTTCTGTTTTTCATACCTTATCCTCTTAAAACGCCTTTTGAACAAATAAAGATAATAAAAAACTTTGATTGATTATACCATTGAAAATAAGATTATACCATTGAGGAAAAAATGCTATAAGATAGGTCTGACACATTTGGAAATGCCTTCCCTCAAACACAACCAGAGGCGAAAAAGATATTTTTGTAACTCTTTAAAAACTACCATTTTTTCCATTCAATTTTTCTTCAATATTCCCCAGAAATCCATTGAATTTCTCCTGACAGAAAAGTACCCCTTCTTGTCCTTTGTAATTTCATCTTGAATTTTCTGAGAAATTATTATTTACGGAGATATGAATATATGAACGATACAAAGGAAGAATTCATCAATTCCTACGTTTCTATGAACCCTGTCCACCTGTTTCTTTCTATCGCCGCGCCGCACCGAATTTTCCTCAAACAAAACGAACACCAACTACAACCTTAAGCGTTGTACAGTCGTTTGCGGGACACCCTGTATAGAATGTAGAAAAATGTTGCAGTACTTGCAGTTTACATTCAATACCTTTGTGTGAAAACAAGGAGGAGGGGTGTGAAAGTTTCAATTTTAATTGAATAAGCAGAACTAGGACTTTGCTAACATTTTCATATATCAGGTAATGTGACCTGTTTAATAGATAGAGGAGGTCTACCTTGCATTTTTATTATTATTATAATTATTATTATTATTATTATTATTATTATTATTATTATTATTATTATTATTATTTTCCTTTTTTTAAGGCTGATGGGGTTCTAAACTTGCTTGTAGGAAATAAACTTATTGGAAAGGAAAACTTGTTGGAAATGTACTTGTTGGAAGGAAAAAAGGAACTTTATTTGAAGGAAAATTGGGATGTACAGCGGGCGGTGACCAGCGGCCAGTGTCTGTACAAGATCTCTTCCTACACGTCTTTCCCCATGCACGACTTCTACCGCTGCCAAACCTGCCACACCACCGACCGTAACGCCATCTGTGTCAACTGTATCAAGTCTTGTCATGCCGGCCATGATGTGGCCTTCATACGACATGATAGGTAAGGGTTAGGTGGTAGAGAACGACTCCGGCATTAACCTCACCATTATGTTAAGGCGGTCTCTTCCTGATCCCTTGTGTGCCGAATCCACTAAGATAACGTCACCATAGATTGAAACATAACTTTGTTTAATGTGATTGCGTTAAGGCTGGATTGTATTTTAAGTCAAAGTCGGTGGTTACCTTCCACTCAACTCTCAAAAGTATTTTATTATTATTTTTATGACAGTGATAGGTTCTAGTATTACGTCCTAAGACATTAGAAAATCCAAATATACTGTTGGGGAAAAATGTATGTCTGTCTGATTTGCTAATAGACCAGTTTTGTCCTCTGTTCAAGAGAAAATGGCTCGACCAATTTTTTTTTTTTTTACTTGAAAAAAAAAAAAAAAAAAAAAAAAAAAAAAAAAACTGTAACCAAAAATCACCGGTGGCATTGGGAAAGCCTAAAAATTTTACGTCGAAGAATGGGACCAATTGGATCCCTCCGCGGTCAAAAATACCGGAACTACGATTTTTTCCACGCAGCAGCAAAAATCCAACATGTCAAGATATTTAGGAAAATGATAACTTGTACATATAAATCATATCCTAAATCGGTCAGCGGCTATGGCACATTGGATTTCCCAATCGTTCACTGGAGTTAAGGAACGGTGCGCATGGTGAGCAGAACGCGGATTGTCACCGTTGCTTAACTCCAGAGAACGATTTGGAAATTCAACGTGCGATAGTCGCTGACCTAGTTAGGAGATGATATATGCGCACAAGGTATCATTTACCTAGATTTTTTGTCAGATTTTTGCCGCTGCGTGGAAAAAAAAGTCGTAGCTACCGTACTTTTGACCGCGGAGGGACCTAATTGGTCTCATTCGACGCAAAACTTAATAGTCTTTAACCATACCACCGGCGATGGACCTAATTGGTCCTATTCGGCGCAAAACTTAATAGTTTTTAACCATACCCCCGGCGATTTTTTTTTTTTTTTTTTCGAACTAGGAACTTTACTACCGGTTTTTGGACATTTCTAATGGCCATATTCAGCACAACAATATACCTAGTTCATTTTCAGGCCATATTCAGGATGTTCCTAAATTTTAAAAAATAAAGCGTACAGCTATGATCGAAGAAACGTGAAAACCCAGAAGAACGGTTATCATATTCGGATTCAGGGACCTCGAAAACCCCCAAATTGATTAAGAGCCTTGCAACTAGCAGGCCGTTTCATTCTGTATACCACTGTTATTTTAGGTGGGATGAAAAATTATTGGCAATGCTACGGGAAAACCCCAACCCGAGGAGGGGGCAAACCTAGGATTTCCAGGTAAAACCTAGGATTTCATAAATCTTTTGCTAAAAGTCCGAAATTAAAATTAAGGTTTTTTCAAGGCTCATTTCTTTTCTTTAGAATTTTATATTTCACAGATTTTTGCCTAAATACCAAACCTCTGTTTTTTCCCCCACTATTACTTACCTTGATAAGCAAAAATTTCCAAAAAGCTTTGCACAAATTCCAAGAAACCACTAGGTAGTTGGAAATCCCTGCCCTAGACTCTTTAATGTACTTACCAATGAGGTATTCCATTTTCGCATGGAATTGGTGATTCTCATGAAAAATATACCTGTCCAAATGTATTTTTTCGGTAAAGATCGTCAAAAATAATAAATAATTCAAAAAGAATTTATTGGAAAGGAAAACTTGTTGGAAATGTACTTGTTGGAAGGAAAAAAGGAACTTTATTTGAAGGAAAATTGGGATGTACAGGATTTTGATATTTTTCTTAAAAACTTTCAGATTTTTTCTTCCTGCTTTGGGAAACACTAAACAACTTGGTTGCTTGGCAACATGATGTAAACATCAGGCGGTCCGTTGATTGGAACCGAAAATTAGGCGGGTGGTTCATCAGTACCGAACAAAGGCTTTAATGGCAGGATTCTCACTTAGTGAGCTCTTCGACCCAACTGGATCAGGGTAAAGGGTAAACGATTTTCTTTTTTTCAATAGGATCGTTAGGTATTGTGGGGGAAGTGTAATACTAAAATTGAGACCTTGAGAGTTGAGGGGAGAGCTATTAGCAGTGGAAGAACCACCAGAGAATGGCCAAAAATTTCACACTTTTTTTCCAGTTTTTAACTTATAACTCCTAAACCATGTGTCCTACGCAAAGTTTTATGGAAATCAAAATAAATGTAGGTACACAAAATTTTCTACATGATGGTGTGATGAAACTTTTACTATTTTTTGGACTGTGTGGCTCCCACACACACAACAAACAATATTCAACTAATTTAATTTACTTTAGATTTGTAACCTAAATACTTGTAAAAATTGATATTAAAAAGACTTTTTAATAATTTTTTGGTCACTTTCTTCAACATTCCTAACCCTATTGATGTGTCTTCTATATAATTACCTTTTCTAATTTCTATTGTTTTTTCTTATTGTTTCCTTTCTTGTTTCTTCTTCTTCTTCTTCTACCTAAGTAATTCGGAAGAAGGAAAAAAGGATGACTGTTTTTCTTTTGAAGCTGTGAACCAACAGCTACATTTGACTCATGTGGTCTGTGTCATAGCATGTCCATCCCATTGTATGCCTTTCATCAGGTGAGTGAGAAGAGACACAATACTTCCCAGTTATTGAGTTACTAGGTGAACATCAGAACACCAAAAAGTGACCCATTAAAATATTTGCATTTTTTTTTTTTTTCAACTTGGGATTTTCTGCCTACTAAACAAGTGCATTACCTACCACTGGACTAATCATGCCCCCAGAAACCTAAACAGCGGGTTTCCTCAGATCAATATGAAACATAAATGCAATGAACACAACATGGCAGTGCTTGCTAGAAATGTCAAACTTCATTCAAAAACCATGTTGTATAGACAGATGTAAATGGAACAAGAATCTCATTTTGCAGTCTACTTGTGAAATGGCCCTAACTCCCTAAAGAAAGATACTAGGTACCTGTATCTATTGTATTCTGTTCAAACAATTGAGAAGTTGCAATTGGGTAAAAAATATGAATAAATGGATTTTTTAGTATGAGTGAGTGAGTGAGTGAGTCAGTTACACAAGGGGCTGTATACAGTGTGTCCACTTTTAATGTGCGCCATAGGAAAAATACATGTAAAAACAGTTTTTCTTGTCTCAAAAGTCCCCATTAAGTATTTTAGTTAAAGCAAATATGTTAACTCATGTATTTTTATCTGAGGAATTTACTGGTGGTGATTTCATACACCTGGGACTTACAGTTAAAAGTTAAGGGTTCGAAATCCGAGAAATGTGTTATGTTTGAAACTCAACATTTTTGTACAATTGGATACCTACTCTATTTTATGTATTTTTTCACGAGAAATTGATTGGTAATATTTTCAATTACTTGGGGCTTACAGTTAAAAAGTTCTGGGTTCGAAACCGAGTAATTGCGTTAGGTTTGAAACGAAACATTTTTGTACACAACTGAATAAATACTTTATTTTATGTATTTTTTCTCGAGAAATCGATTGGTGATATTTTCAAACACGTAATACTCAGTTAAGAAGTTTCGGGTTCAAAACCCGAGAAAAATACCTGATTTTTTTAATTAATTTTTTGTACTGCTGGCTTTTACCGGTCCCACTCAGGCTGGGTAAGGTTAATGTGAGTAGTTGGTTTGGTTTGTGCCAACGCCTGGAGGGTAAAACCCCCGTCTCGAAGAATCTCTGAAGTTAAAGAGACGTGAAGCCCCCCTCAAAAAAATTAATTAAAATAATCAGGTATTTTTCTCGGGTTTTGAACCCGAAACTTTTTAACTGAATAATCAGGTATTTTTCTCGGGTTTTGAACCTGAAACTTTTTAACTGAGTATTACGTGTTTGAAAATATCACCCATCGATTTCTCGAGAAAAAATACATAAAATAAAGTATTTATTCAGTTATGTACAAAAATGTTTCGTTTCAAACATAACGCAATTACTCGGTTTCGATCTCAGAACTTTTTAACTGTAAGCCCAAAGTAATTGAAAATATTACCAATCAATTTCTCGTGAAAAAATACATAAAATAGAGTAGGTATCCAATTGTACAAAAATGTTGAGTTTCAAACATAACACATTTCTCGGATTTCGAACCCTTAACTTTTAACTGTAAGTCCCAGGTGTATGAAATCACCACCAGTGAATTCCTCAGATAAAAATACATGAGTTAACATATTTGCTTTAACTAAAATACTTAATGGTATAGGGGGGGGGGGGGCAGCCCCCTCCCTTCAACTTCATTTTTTTTCTTTTATTAGACATTAAGGTCTGAAAATTTGGGGTCCAGGTAGGGTTGCCAACTTTTTTTAGGCATATACGGTACAAACTAGCAAAATGGTGAAAAAATACAGATTTCCCAATTTTTACCTGGAACAAAGGCATGCACCAAGCTAGGCCTAGAGATCCAGATTTATGAATCATGCTGCATGCACCTGTACACTGTATGTTATACATTTGTACTACACTACACTACCTACTTGACTTGCGGGTTTTTGTGTTTTTTGTACGTACCTACCTATTTTTTTAAACTTTTTTTTTTTTGTATTTTTTTTTCTGTTTATTAGTCAGTTCCCGTATTTTCCATAGATTTGGAAAAAAACCGGAACAAAGGTTCCAGCGGAACATTTGATTTTTGACAAAAATACGGATTGTTCCGGGAAATAACGTACGGTTGGCAACCCTAGGTCCAGGGGGCCCAGCCACCCCTCCCCTCCCCCTACAAACTTAATTTTACACTTGCATCATGGGCCAGACTCCGAAAATTGTGGCCATACACTATCAGGTGTACCTGTCAGGTATACCTGATAATGAGTGATGGCTGGTCTTAAGAACTTTGAACAGTTTGAACATCCTGACTCGTCTTTTACCTATATGTTAATGTTTGAATAAAAAAGTGTCAAAGAAAATAAAATATATTAGTTTCTTATTCTGGAGGGGGGGGGGGGGTTGTATGCCGGGAAAAGAAAAAAAAAAATTTTATTGTTTTTTGGTGGGGGGGGGGGGGGGGATTGTATGCCTTTGTCTCAGGTAATAATTTTTTAACCATTCTTCCGATCTGTCCCGTAAGGCCGGAAAAAAGTTGGCTACTTTCTCTTATAATTACCTAGGTACTTCCTAATTTTTAATAATTCATACTCACATTTCTGAGGATGCTTCTTTCTTGATCAGGATGACATGTTGACAATGTTGACATGTGCCGTGTGCCGCATGTGCCCATGTGGCCTTTGAGCATTTTGCTTTGTGACATGGTGTTCCTTTGTTCAGCAGTGTTGAGCGTTGATAGAGGAGAACTATCGATAGCACTATCGATAGTTTTGACTATCGAACGCTATCGATAGTTGAGGCTTGACTATCGATAGTTTTCGATAGTTTTTTCTGCACATTTTTCGTTTGTTTTGGTCGTTTTAGAAGTGAAAAGTATAAAAAAATTGTAAAAAAAACATAGATGTATATATACAAATCTATGAAGAAAAATATATTTTGTAAAAAAAAAAAAAAAAACAATAAAAAATAAAGAGTTTAGTTTGCGGAGATCTCCTCACCGTTGAATCAGCTATCCAGGCCGGCGGTAGCATACAATAGCTATCAAAGTTTTTCTTTGATAGCTATTTTGATCAGTTAATCAAAGCCTATCAAAAAAAATAAGTATATAAAGGAACAACACGATTTCCCAGAATAGGGGGTTTTTCTGGATTCGGATTGGACTTAAATTTTCTTTTTAAAAATAATTGACATGTGCATACTTAAAAATCCAGTGTCCCCAAATAAAGAGTTTTCGTAATAAATAAATAAATAAATAAAA
>NW_007381437.1:0-1401 GCF_000475195.1 Diaphorina citri | reverse complement strand
CCGCTCTTCCGATCTCATTATTATTATTATTATTATTGTTTTTTTTTTATTATTGTTAAGCATAGATGTAAGCTATAAATTGTGAACATACCTGTATAAAAATACACAATAAAATATTGAATTGAATTGAATTAAATACCTGATCGGGTGATCGGCTTCACAATATGATGAATTGACGATTCGCGTATTCCCAATCTACTCTTAATAGATCAGTTGCGCTTACTTGGGTGATGTTTCAAAGTCATAGAGCAGGAAAAATGAGGACCAACGGAATTTTTCTTTTTCTTCTACGACTTCTAGATCCCGAGATAAATCGATTTAAAAAATACCGGTAAATCGTGAACTTTGACGTCACGGCATACGCTCCCGTAGGCGATGACGTCATAATTAATGACTCCCGCTTCGTTTGTTTGTGCGCAAGCGTTTCTGCGCATTTTGACGTGAAGTCTGACGTCACAACTCTTTGAACTTTTTAATTAGAACGTCAATTAAAAATTGAATTTTCGACCTTTTAAAGTTACTTTTTCGGAGTTTGACCTCAGATTTGGATTTTTCACAACTTTTTACGTAGGAATCGACCTTTTATTAATAATATTTTCCCCAATTGCAACTCCTCCATTGTCCAGAAATCCCTAAAAATTGCTTAAAATCCCTCTATCCCTTAACATTTTTTTTTATCCCAAACAGACCCGAAAAATCCCAGGAAAGGGATAAAAATTCCTTGAAAAATCACCAGATTTGAAAAAAAAATCCCTTAAAAAATCACTAGATACATATTAAAAATCACTAGATTTGAATTGAAAATAACTAGATTTCTAAATTCTCCCATGGTAGTTTACTAGTGGTTTTTGGGGGTAGAAGTCTCATATACTCATTTTTAGCCCGTCCCTCCTTTATTATTACGATAGTAATAAACAAGCTGGGCCCGTCCCTCCAGGAATTTTTTAGCCCGTAGTTTATTCGATCGTGATTAGAGAAAATCAGTAGATACAGGTTTGGATAAGTCTTTCTATGGGGACAGACAGACCGACAGACGATACCTAAGCGAGTACAATAGCCCGTCTCTTATATTTTTTTTATTACTGTCGTAATAATAAAGGAAGGACGGGCAAAAAAATGTGTAGTGGACGGGCTATTGTATATTCGCTTCGGTGTCGTCTGTCTGTCTGTCTGTCTGTCACTCTGAGCTCTGACAGAACAAAGAGCCAGAAAACCAAAAAAATGGTTTTTGGGGGATTTTTTTCACTGATTCTCACACAAAAAAGCTCTGATCTTGACATTTGTCGATTTCGTATGCAGCTTAAATAAAGTCGTGACTACCTCCGTTGGTGAGCGAATTGAACTGTGTTCCGACACCTAATTTTTGATCAGAGTATATTATTTAGAAAGCTGAGAAAACGA
>NW_007381436.1:0-13317 GCF_000475195.1 Diaphorina citri | reverse complement strand
TTTTTTTTAGTCTTCGTACAAAATTCCTCTTTGGACTAGTTTGGACGAAATGGCGCCACCACACCCGCCGCTGCCAGTCCAAACTAGTCCATAGAGATATTTCGTATGATGACTCAAAAAGAAGTCACATAGGTAATAAAATACCGCTTGATATGGAACAAGCTAGACGTAAGGTAACTTAACGTATCCGTGACGGATAAGTGTACCTAGACCTTAAAGTCACCCATCAAACTCTGAGACACCCTTAAAGTCACCAATAATAATAATAATAATAATAATAATAATAATAAATTATAATTATAATAATGATGGTACCTACCTACTTACTATCAAAGTAGCCTGATAAAGCCAGGTCCTATATGCACCCAGCTGGCATTGAAAATATGTCCACGCCCCCATCACTGGCTATGTTCCAGAGCTTTTTATATCTATGTACACATGAATATTCAGCTCAATTCCTAGATGGTACTTTAAATGAGGAACACTGTGTAAGAAGTCTGTTAGGCCAGTCACTTGCTGTCAGGTCCACCTGATAGTGAGTGGCCGGCATTAGGGATAAAGTTTGTCAGAGGTGGGAATGTAAAAAAATAAAATAACCAGCTGATTTTTAAAATGCGCCTTGAATTTGAAGATAAAAGTATGCAATAAGCTCGTCATGAAGTTGTTGCCGCTCTCTTGCCGGTGTGACGTCATGAATTTATTGCGTCATAAACCTGACGTGTGTTTTTATCACGGAGCAGCACACTAAAGAGGAAGGAGCCCCTAATATCCCTCAAGACTGTGGGACTTTTTCAAAAACTGTGGGATTTTCTCAGGAATTTCACAACCCAATGTCAGGGCTGGGTCACAGGGGGGTTGCCCCGGACCCATTTCACTACGGGGCCCCAGCAGTTCGTTTATCATAAACGGATAAGGTTCGTCCTCAAATTGGCTGGCTTTCTCATATCTTGTCCTGTCTTCCTTCTCTTTTCGATTTCGGGACATTAGCTCTTAAGGTGTATTCAAACATGGTCAACCGGCCATCGATCGACGAGGAAAATTTATGGGCGTGTCAGTCGACATCAATCAATGGCCGGTCGACCATGTGTGGACACATCTTTAGATAAGCTTAGTTATAAGCCGCGCTAAGAGTGGCGCGATAGATTTTTGGTACCATAGCGTAGTCTCTTTACCGTACAATTTATAGGTACCTACAGTGGTAGGTACAGTACCTACATAATTATTATACCTATAGGTAAACGGTAAATACAACAATAAAAAATAATAATAAAAAATTACAATTATAATAATGATGGTACCTACCTACTTATTATCAAAGTAGCCTGATAAAGCCAGGTCCACTATGTACCCAGTTGGCAATTAAAATATGTCCACATCCATCACTGGCTATGTTCCAGAGCTTTTTACATCTATGTAAACATAAATATTCAGCTCGATGCCTAGATGTTACTTTAAATAAATGAGGAACACTGTGTAAGAAGTCTGTTAGGCCAGTCACTTGCTGTCAGGTCTACCTGTCAGGTCCACCTGATAGTGAGTGGCCAGCATTAGGGATAAAGTTTGTCAGAGGTGGGAATGCCTATGACCTTGCACTGACAAGCCAGATGAGCTACCTTCCAAGCTGACTAGGCTGGTAAAACAAATAAGAAGGTGACTAGGCTGGTAAAACAAATAAGAAGCTGACTAGGCTGGTACTTAAAACAAATAAGAAGGTGACTAGGCTGGTAAAACAAATAAGAAAAACAAGCACTTACATCAAACAACAATTTGGATCCAAAGAACAGATTAGCCAGGGAGAGAGTGATCAGAGTCGAGAGCATGGTCATCAGACTGCCACCAATATAGATCCATTGGCCTTCCCGAGCAAAGATAGCGGCCAGAGTGAAAGACACAAACAGGAGAGTGGTCAACATGAACGCAGTGACTACAATGGATGGGTTGACGACAATGGCCATCTCAAGTAGGGGTCCGAGTCCAATACCTGTGGAACAGAGGTTGGGAATTTATTGGGAAGAAAAAGTAAGCTGGAAGACCAATGGTCTGTCAGCTCTTCAGAGAACCTGCCTGTCTAAAAAGCTGATGTAATCAGCATTAGAACAGGCAGAAACTGGTGTCATCGGTATTACTTTTTTATTTTCTATTACCAAACTTTCAAAATTGGGAAATTAGTGGAAATATCCATTTTGGGGTCCCCTGATTAAATAAGCCGCGCTAAGAGTGGCGCGATAGATTTTTGGTACCATAGCGTAGTCTCTTTACCGTACAATTTATAGGTACCTACAGTAGGTATGTACCTTCAGTACCTACATATACCTAGGTAGGTACTCTAAAGATGTGTCCACACATGGTCGACCGGCCATTGATTGATGTCGACTGACACGCCCATAAATTTTCCTCGTCGATCGATGGCCGGGTGACCATGTTTGAATACACCTTAAGAGCTACGGTCCCGAAATCGAAAAGAGAAGGAAGACAGGACAAGATATGAGAAAGCCAGCCAATTTGAGGACGAACCTTATCCGTTTATGATAAACTTCGCTCCGGGCGGGAATCGAACCCGCAATCATAGTTAGGTATTAGTATTGATTAAATTTTAGATATTTTACCAGCGCACTTGGAGGGCAGTACTTTGTTGATGAGCTCTAGGTTGCGGGTTCGATTCCCGCTCGGGCTGACTTTTACATCAAGCTCGCATGGGCTAATCATCAGATTAGATATTCATTAATCAAGACGAACTAGGTACCTAATTAAAATGAAAACTTGAATTTTCAAAATGACATTTTCTTAACGACCTCGAGAATAAGCCTTGTTTTTCATGAAACGAGCCCCCATGAAGCCGGCAAGAGAGCGGCAAGTACTCATGACGGCAACGCTCAAAAATTTCAAAATGCGTAAACAAACCGACGCCATTTTGTTCGAAATTCATTCGGCGACATCCATCCATTCCACTGTTTTCGTTTGTCATCTTTTCCCGTTTTGTTTTCTGGAAGTTCGGGAAAATCAGCCGAAAGTACACCCAAATACTCACTCCAACAAGAGTTCAACTGATCTTCCATGGCTAGTCGTAAGTACCATCTATTCATTTTGTTGAAAACCTACTGTAAACCAAGATATTCGCACCTGGGAAGTCGAGAGCGGCAAGTACTCATGACGGCAACGCTCAAAAATTTCAAGTGCGTAAACAAACCGACGCCATTTTGTTCGAAATTCATTCGGCGACAATCCATCCATTCCACTGTTTTCGTTTGTCATCTTTTCCCGTTTTGTTTTCTGGAAATTCGGGAAAATCAGCCGAAAGTACACCCAAATACTTATTCCAACGAGAGTTCAACTGATCTTCCATGGCTAGTCGTAAGTACCATCTATTCATTTCGTTGAAAACCTACTGTAAACCAAGATATTCGCACCTGGGAAGTCGAGGCCCTCAGGAGCTTCAATGTGCTCTCTCTGCTGGTAGTGTTTTCTTCAGAAATTAGCTTTCATCTTTCCATTTTTCAAACTTGGGATCAGGGAAACCTCCTTCCCCCTTATCCCGATGAGGATGAGGGACTCCCTGATTTACTTGGCTTCGGTCTCTTTCTGTAGAAGGTAGTTGGGCATTTCCACAGCCCCCACCTGGCCAGGCATATTCAAATTAATTCATAAGGGGGAAAAAAATTGTAATTTATGTAGCTGTAGCCACAAAGGGTAGTGATTATCTCTTAAATTTAAACCAGAGATGGTACTTCCTTGGGGAATCAACTCTTCTCAATTAGTAGTAATTGAAAGAACTCTGGAGGTCTCTTTCTGTAGAAGGTAGTTGGGCATTTCCACAGCCCCCACCTGGCCAGGCATATTCAAATTAATTCATAAGGGGGAAAAAAATGTAATTTATGTAGCTGTAGCCACAAAGGGTAGTGATTATCTCATAAATTTAAACCACTACAAAGGGTAGTGATTATCTCATAAATTTAAACCAGAGATGGTATTTCCTTGGGGAATCAACTTCTCAATTAGTAGTAATTGAAAGAACTCTGGAAAAAAGAATGTATTATAAAAAGCTGTCTGCTTGGTTACAGATTATGGTAACTATGGTGCCCCGCCACCCAGCCAAGGTGGTTACGAAGAGATGTGTGAAAATTGCTGGCTGCACAGGTCAGGAAAAATAAAGGCTGAAACAAATGCTGACTTCTGTGCAAGTGCAGATACTTGTAAACTGTCGAAAAAGGGTTCAATTTGACCTTAAATAAAATTATCATTGGGCTATGAAGCCCCAAGGTTGAAAGTCGTTTGTATAAAATGGGTGTAGGAGTTCTTTACATGACATAGTCATGTAGGATCTGCTCAGACTGTATGGTCAAGTCCAATCTATTACTATTGACTATGATCTAGATTTCCAATCTTTAATTCAGGAACTGCAACATGATGCAATAACATAAAAAACTTTGTTTCTCGTTCACAGTGATTCCTCCACAAAACAACATCTGCAAAATGTGTACGGTTGTCTCACATTGGGAATGTTGGCCGCAACAGCCGGAGCTTACCTTCAGCTCACACAGGCCATGTTCCAGAGTACACTCGTGATGCTCCTGTCATCTGTTGGAGCATTCGGATTCCTCATCTATGTTATGTCTACAAAGAATCAGATCAACAGCAATCGTAACAGAACTGGAGCTTTTATTGGATTCACATTATGCACAGGTCATTTTTTTTTTCTTTTTTTTTTACATGATATCCACACACAACAGGTACAGAGACTTCAAAGAACTCACATTAGGAGCTTCAAGATTAGTCAAAAACAAAATGTACAGACCATGATAGGCTAAAGATCACTTTTTTTAAAAAATCAGGGAACCCCAAAATGGATATTTCCACTAATTTCCCAATTTTGAAAATTTACAATATTGCAATACTTTCTCATTACTTTGGTAATAGAAAATAAAAAAGTATTACCGATGATACCAGTTTCTGCCTGTTCTAATGCTGATTACATCAGCTTTTTAGACAGGCAGGTTCTCTGAAGAGCTGACAGACCATTGGTCTTCCAGCTTACTTTTTCTTCCCAATAAATTCCCAACCTCTGTTCCACAGGTATTGGACTCGGACCCCTACTTGAGATGGCCATTGTTGTCAACCCATCCATTGTAGTCACTGCGTTCATGTTGACCACTCTCCTGTTTGTGTCGTTCACTCTGGCTGCTATCTTTGCTCGGGAAGGCCAATGGATCTATATTGGTGGCAGTTTGATGACCATGCTTTCCACTCTGATCACTCTCTCCCTGGCTAATCTGTTCTTTGGATCCAAATTGTTGTTTGATGTAAGTGCTTGTTTTTTACACATTTTGCAGATGTTGTTTTGTGGAGGAATCACTGTGAACGAGAAACAAAGTTTTTTATGTTATTGCATCATGTTGCAGTTCCTAAATTAAAGATTGGAAATCTAGATCATAGTCAATAGTAATAGATCGGACTTGACCATACAGTCTGAGCAGATCCTATAGATCACAGAACATGACTACCTGCCTCGGTGGTGTAGTGGTCAAGGCGCTCGCCTGGTAAACAGGAGGGCGTGGGTTCAATCCCAGCCGAGGTATGGAATTTTATCCTCAATATAATTTGAGAATTTGACCACAATAATAGTAAGCCCACTGCTGGAGTAAAGGGACTTTTCAGTCCTATTCGAGCAGTATAAATAAGCACTATTATTATTATTATTATTATATCATGTAAAGAACTGCTACACCCATTTTATACAAACGACTTTCAACCTTGGGGCTTCATAGCCCAATGATAATTTTATTTAGGTCAAATTGAACCCTTTTTCGACAGTTTACAAGTATCTGCACTTGCAAAGAAGTCAGCATTTGTTTCAGCCTTGATTTTCCCGCTCTTCCAAAAATTATAAATAAATGGTCGATTCCTATGTAAAAAATTTGGGAAAATCCAAATCGGAGGTCAAAACTCCGAAAAAAATTCGGAGTTTTGACCTCAGATTTGGATTTTTCCCAACTTTTTACATAGGAATCGACCATTTATTTATTATTTTTACCCATTTGCAACTGCTCCATTGTGAAAAACTCACTGTGGTTCCCTCAAAATAGTGTGGGTAATGGTAGATTTTTTCCTAGGTAACATAGTTTTAACTGATGTGTTCTAAAACTGATTTCTGGTTCTGTTATGTGACATAAGAGGTACCTACTAGTGAAAAATCTTGGAGATGATAATAAAACTGCAAGAGCATCAACATTGGTCATGTGGGTAAAAATAATGTTTTATGGTACAGTGTAAAATACCCTATCCTGTCTTCCTTCTCTCTTCGATTTCGGGACAATAAGACCATAGCAGTTACAGTTCCCTCTGTCAAACCTCTTAAAAAAAATCAACTCATCATAAAATACTGGCCGACCTAAATAAGTTGATTTATCCCCCCAAGTGTACAAAGGACGACAACTCTAGATAGGGACAACTGAACTGTGTACTCTGTACATGTCTGTGTTGATCTCTAATAGTAGATAGTAGAACTGATGTACATTGGGATTTTTACCCTTTTTAAACAAAATTAGAGAATTTTTTGAAAACTCGAAAAAGTTTGCACATTTTAATAAGTACCAAGAAAAAACTTGGAACTCTCATGCCCTACAAGTAATATCGCTTAAAAATGTCTGGAATTTTTATTTGGTTACTAGCTGTTTGCCCCATACTACTGTAACATAAGAGGTACCTACTAGTGAAAAATCTTGGAGATGATAATAAAACTGCAAGAGCATCAACGTTGGTCATGTGGGTAAAAATGTTTTATGGTACAGTGTAAAATACGATATTCAGCGTACATGAAAGAGTTCACTACCGTACTGTGAGTTGGTTGTGGTCAACAAGCAAATGCAAAGAAGTGTGTTTTGTCACAAAAGCACACATCTTCATGAGAGTTATTTTTATGTGACTAGGACATTTTAGGACAGTAAACTAAGAGAAATAATTTTCTTCCGGTTAGGACCTTTTCTCTAGTTTTTTTTTTTTTCTTCTTCTTTTTTGTAATATCATAATGTGCTTATTCTGCTTTTATAATTGATCAACTTATTGAATGAGTTCACTGGAATGCCTACCTATTTTAAGATTTTACTTTTTTATCTATCAATCTCTTCAATATTAAAAAAAAAAGTTTTAAATTTGACAGCTATTAGATTTCAGTGACTTCTTCAATGGGCTTCCTTTTTCTTAACTTTCTTTCTCTCTTGCTCTTCCTCCCTCTCTTCTCTTTGGAATGCCTACCTATTTTAAGATTTTACTTTTTTATCTATCAATCTCTTCAATATTAAAAAAAAAAGTTTTAAATTTGACAGCTATTGGATTTCAGTGTCTTCTTCAATGGGCTTCCTTTTTCTTAACTTTCTTTCCCTCTTGCTCTTCCTCCCTCTCTTCTCTTCTCTTTCTCCCTCTTTTCTCCTCTCTAATGGTATTCTGTTTTTCAAAGGTCATTTTTCTCTCTCTTCTAACATCAACCAGACTACCTGTGTCTTAATTTAACATGTCATGTTTTTGCTTTGAGTGTGTTTTTTCTACAGGTAAAACGGGTAGACTAATGCTTTAAAGGTAGAGGGAAATGAAGGACTGACTATGAACCACAAAGTAAATTTTTTGCAGAAGTAGCCTGTGTTAAATTATTCTGAAACACAAGGAAAATCTAGTTGAAAGAAAATTTGAAGGGTCGAAAAAGTTGTAAGAAGTAAAATTTTAATTGAAATTTTGGTACCAATTTCAGAAGAAAAAAACTTTGATAAGACTTGGGTTTGTAAGATACAATGACTTTTTATCTGAACTAATAATTATCATGTTTGTCTTCGTAAAAAATGGAGAATCTGACGAGAGTTTATGTGATTAGGTACAGTGTAATGGTTTTTAAATCATACCACTTTGATAAGATAAGACTTGGGTTTGTAAGATACAATGACTTTTTATCTGAACTAATAATTATCATGTTTGTCTTCGTAAAAAATGGGGAATCTGACGAGAGATGTGATTAGGTACAGTGTAATGGTTTTTAAATCATACAAAGTTGTAAGAAGTAAAATTTTAATTGAAATTTTGGTACCAATTTCAGAAGAAAAAACTTTGATAAGACTTGGGTTTGTAAGATACAAAAAATTGACTTTTTATCTGAACTAATAATTATCATGTTTGTCTTCGTAAAAAATGGGGAATCTGACAAAAGTTTATGTGATTAGGTACAGTGTAATGGTTTTTAAATCATATAATTGACATGACTTGAAGAAGAAAATCTTTATTATCTACTTCATAAGACCTCAAGTGCCATTTGGAAAAGTGGTCATATCTTGTGTTGGTTGGGTGATTGAATGATCCCAACTAAAGGTACCAAATTAAAAGGTTAACAAACATACTTGTGTCCTACTCATCTTGGTTTGATTACCAACAGTCTATCTGGGTTATTACTACGTACTTGGTCAATTTCCTCGCCAAAGAGTTGGTTTTAAGTGGACAACATCCCAACTAAAGGTACCAAATTAAAAGGTTAACAAACATACTTGTGTCCTACTCATCTTGGTTTGATTACCAACAGTCTATCTGGGTCATTACTACGTACTTGGTCAATTTCCTCGCCAAAGAGTTGGTTTTAAGTGGACAATATCCACAAAGAGGTGTGGTGTTAAAAGTGTCCTTGGGGGGAGTACGAAAGGTTCTACAGAAAATTCTTGGTTTGATTACCAACAGTCTATCTGGGTCATTACTACGTACTTGGTCAATTTCCTCGCCAAAGAGTTGGTTTTAAGTGGACAATGTCCACAAAGAGGTGTGGTGTTAAAAGTGTCCTTGGGGGGAGTACGAAAGGTTCTACAGAAAATCAAGGACAATGTCCACAAAGAGGTGTGGTGTTAAAAGTGTCCTTGGGGGGAGTACGAAAGGTTCTACAGAAAATCAACAAATCTACAAAAAACAAACAAAATCTACCTACGTTCAACGTCAAACGAGAGTAATATTTAGCAACTGGGTGTTTACAAAGTCAACGTGCCTTCATGAAGGAAGTCAGTGGACGGTTTACAATCTACAGAGTGTGTCTTCAACCCCCCTATGTGTCCATTTTATTCTGATTCTAGCAGTGGACCTCGGGGTAACAGTGGTGGTTTTAATAAAGGTAAATGCACCCAATGTGGTGCCCCCATTCTTAATGCAAGGAATTCTCGCATTCTGATTGGTTCTTTCATTTTGGGTTGATGACTCATTGCTGCCATATCCATCTGGATAACGTATAATGGTTAATGTCCCAACATTTGTAAAAAAACAATAACATATTTGATACTTTTCATGTTTGCAGATGGACAAGCGGACAATGAAGCCTAAGATCTGGTTGTACATTGACAAGTCTACCGGACGATCCAAGGGAGAAGCTACGGTGACATTTGATGATGCACATGCTGCTGGCTCTGCCATTACCTGGTTTGATGGTAAGTTGTTGTTGTTATAGCGGCTTTATCTAAAGCCGAAAGGTGATGACAAAATGGAGAAAATATCTCTTCTATCAGCCATACACCAGGTTGATGGTCTCTAGCCATGTCCTGAACCGCAGTCAACCATTGTGATTGCTTGTTCTTTTCAAGCAGGGAGAACCCTTTGAAACGTATCAGCTAGCTAGGCTGGTTAGGGTTAGCTGTTCTTCTCCATGTTTATAGTCACACAGTCAGACGCTAGTCTACTCTCTGTTTAACGTCCCCTAGCTAGACCCCAAGTTGTCCAACATCTGTGAAGCAACCTCTGTGGCCGAATGGGCACCACAAGGCTTGCACACCGGACGTCCTGGGTTCGAAGTTTTTTCGGCTCTGTGCTTGGAGTTCGGGGTGCACTCAGCCTCGTGAGGACAATCAGCTAACGACCAGTGACACCATTACCAGTGTAAAAAGATTCTTGAAATATGGAAATTGACTTCAAAGAATCCACTTAGTAATGCCGAGATATCCACAAAATTAGACTTACTTTATCATGGACACTCGTTGCTATCTTTAAAGTGAGTAAGGCTGGTGTTTTACGGTCGAGTGTACTGGCGGGCGGAAAACACTGCCTTTACATCTCAAGCCAATAAATTATACCGGTATTACCAATATACCAATTTATTATGACGGTTTCACCGACGTATTATACCAATTTTCCACCGGTTTGAACGGTGCTTTAGGTCTGTTGAACCTCCTCATTTATTTGGGAGGGAGGTGGTACCTATGAAACAACATAATATCAGAAGGAACATTTTAATTTGATTACATTGACCACTTCTCTATTTTTTTTTTTTTTTTTTTTTTTTAAGAGGTTTGACAGAGGGAACTGTAACTCTAGGGTCTTATCGTCCCGAAATCGGAGAGAGAAGGAAGACAGGATAGGAGAAAGCCAGCCGTTCCGAGAACGAACATTATCCCATCAGGATAAAATCCGCCCCGGGCGGGAATCGAACCCGCGGCCTAGCGCTTACAAGGCAGACGCACTACCAACTAAGCTAAGTAGGCTGGCAAAGGGTTCTTTAACATTTCAGGCTTCGGCGTATTCGATTCATTTCTTAGATATTTCGTAGAGTGTGTCATTGGTGTACAAACTTGCGTTTAAATATGCCTCTGTACTACGAAGGTTCTTTGGTTATTAGTTATTAGTGTTATTACCTTCTTACTTCAAATCCATTAATGCTGCGGTATGTGTACAATGACGTAATGGAATTTAAAAAGGTATAAATGCGCGTATCCTAAGTACAAAGGATCTTGAAAGTTACTCTGTGTACATCAAATACTTTCAAGCTACTCGTAAGGTTTTATTGATTATGCTGTTTACTACCTCATGAAAGTTTTGGTGATCTCAACGACATAAAAAGTGCTCAAAAAAATTCCTCTTTTGGGCTCATGAATTGAAACCGTTTGAAACGATAAAAGTGGTTTAAGGTATTTCTAAATGAATTAAAAACTTTGGTACTGTCAATATTTAGCCTGTAAGATTAGGACGACTGATAGTGTGGTTATTGGTATTTGAACGTAAAAAGGTGTCATCATGGTTTGGTAACCTGGTACATTGTGGACGCTACTTACATCTGATTCACAAGATACAATAGATCAGTTGCGCTTACTTGGGTGATATTGCAAAGTCAACGGTCATATTAGTCATATAACTCATGTATATTATTAAGTGAGATATGTTTTAGTCGTAATTCTTATTCTACGTTCATCACTTTTTTTTTAGGTGTGGAAAATTGGTCTTTGGAAAATTAGGGGGTGAAATAAACAATATTGTCATCTAAGAATACAAGTGGGCCCAATAAAAGTGGCTTGAAATTTAGTCACAACATTTGACTTATACATACAAACAAATCTCAAACAAAAGCATGTATGAAGACAGGATAATGTGAACAGGAGAGGTGTATTTTCCTTTCGGAACTAATGTTAGTTCCACAAAGGAAATGAGAATTTTCAACTTCAACACTCGACATTTGACTTATACATACAAACAAATCTCAAACAAAAGCATGTATGAAGACAGGATAATGTGAACAGGAGAGGTGTATTTTCCTTTCAGAACTAATTTTAGTTCCGCCAAGGAAATGAGAATTTTCAACTTCAACACTCTGGCTGCCAAAGCATGTTCTAATTCTAGGGAAATCTATCGTGTTTACCCTCAGGTCCCCATGTATGAAAACACCTCCCTTTAAATGAGAGACAGACTCTTTATTCTTTATATTTTTTTCATCAAATAAATAGCAAAATTTCACTCAAAGACCCCTAACCTTTGAAAATACAGAAGCGTGCCGGCAGCCAATGTGGTGGTCGTCCAATTATGCCCCAAAGAGGGAAAAAACAAGGGAACCTGGAAGTGTTCCGGAAAGGAAAAAACACCTGTGCCCTAACTGCGGCAACACGAACTTCGCTTGGCGGCAAGCATGTAATAGATGTCATGCAGAGCGGCCCGATGGTGCTGGCGATGGCGGCTCTCGAGGCGGCGGAGGCGGTTATGGAGGTACAAAATGATAATTAACTTTTAAAAAATTGGAAAAAAAACCTCCTTGGCCGAGTCGGTATCACACTTGGCCTTGCACGCAGGAGGTCCGGGTTGGATTTCCCGGTGGAGCCGAGTTTTTTTTCGGCTCTGTGCTTGGAGTTCGGGGTGCACTCAGCCTCGTGAGGCCAATTGAGTAGCTACTTTAATCGAGTAGCGACCAGTAGCGGCATTACAAGTCGAAGAGACGAGCGATAATAAATATGATGATTGAGTAAATGAAAGACTTGTAATACTGTGATACCCACGCCAAAGTATGGAAAAGTATTTACAATTCCATATTTCGAGCTAATTCGTCCAAATTCAAAATTCTGCTTTTCCATTGGCCGTTACACTTGTAAGATACTTTTCCATACTTTGGTGATATGAGGCACTGGATAAAATCCACCCTGGGCGGGAATGGAACCGACGGCCTAGCGCTTACAAGGCAGACGTGCTACCAACCAAGCTAATTGGCTGTTACACTTGTAAGATCCTTTTCCATACTTTGGTGATATGAGGCACTGATGTAGAGACACACTTTTATCCAGTACCTTATGTAATTAGACTTAACTTTTCACAAGGCAATGACATATCTAACTCTAACTTTGAATATCACCAAAGTATGGAAAAGTATTTACAATTCCATATTTCGAGCTAATTCGTCCAAATTCAAAATTCTGCTTTTCCATTGGCTGTTGGCTGTTACACTTGTAAGATACTTTTCCATACTTTGGTGATATGAGGCACTGGTCATAAAGCTTATTGAGGAGAGAGGGAGGGAGAAGGAATGTGGAAGGAAAGGGAGGGAAACAAGTGTTATTGAGGTCTACTTTCGATAAAAGATCCAAGGATTGCATATCAGTGATATCAGACAAGTTGGCATCTACCCGTGGTCAAGAGCACTAGCCTTCTAGCACGAACGTGCTGGGTTCAAATCTTGGACGGGGGGAGGGAGAAGGAATGTGGAAGGAAAGGGAGGGAAACAAGTGTTATTGAGGTCTACTTTCGATAAAAGATCCAAGGATTGCATATCAGACAAGTTGGCATCTACCCATGGTCAAGAGCACTAGCCTTCTAGCACGAAGGTGCTGGGTTCAAATCTTGGACGGGGCAGAAATTTACAAGATATTTCTTTAAAGGTAGAGGGAAATGAAGGACTGACTATGAACCACAAAGTAAATTTTTTGCAGAAGTAGCCTGTGTTAAATTATTCTGAAACGCAAGGAAAATCTAGTTGAAAGAAATTTTGAAGGGTCGAAAAAGTTGTAAGAAGTAAAATTTTAATTGAAATTTTGGTACCAATTTCAGAAGAAAAAACTTTGA
>NW_007381435.1:7950-13329 GCF_000475195.1 Diaphorina citri | reverse complement strand
AATTTGCCCCCAATACAA
Source organism: Diaphorina citri (assembly GCF_000475195.1). Taxonomy (NCBI): domain Eukaryota; kingdom Metazoa; phylum Arthropoda; class Insecta; order Hemiptera; family Psyllidae; genus Diaphorina; species Diaphorina citri. The sequence continues at coordinate 13,311 of NW_007381435.1, read as the reverse complement.
TAGAGAAACAATAGCTTACTTCACACCAGTGCCCCACGTGAGTGAGAATTTGGCCAAGAATACTCCAGCCTATTTAGCTTCTTCTTTCAGTTACGTACTACCTACCTATCTGCCAGCCTGGTCAGAAGTTGCGGGTTAGATTCCCACCCGGGGTAGATTTTATAGTAAAGAGATAAGGTTTTTGGAAAGCCCGGCTGATTTCGCTTTCGGGACGATAAAAACTTAGTAACTTTAATTCCCCCTATCTTATTCTTGACAGCCTTTTTACTTTCTATTTTTTTACTGAAATAGGGTCGGCGTCTTCCCTTTATTAGACCTTAAATACGACTGCTTCTCAGTGCATGATTTGCGCTACTAACTGGAAATTTTATATCCCCACCACTGAAAAAATCAGTAGACCTTATTGTATTGTAAGAGTGAGAGAGTTGGGAGTGAATGTGTAAGAGAGAGAGAGAGAAAGGTGTAAGTTTAAGTGGTGCTCGCTAGGGCACTTAACGAAATCTTCATAACCGTCAAATTCCTTCCCTTCTACTTTCCTGTTACCCTAAAACCTCTTTTTTCCTTCTTACACTCTTTCCTTTTCTTCTTCTTCTTCTAGGTGACTCATGGAATATGGCATCTAAAAGATTTCTAAGTCTGGAAAAGAAGTTGAACCAAAACCCCGAGTTAAAACTCGAGTACTCTGCTATCATTGAGGATTACCTGAAACAAGGGTTTGTATCTCTGTTAGATAATGATGAATTTTTAGACGCGCTACCTTCCAAGCCAACTAGGCACTCTAGGCAGCCACCTAATTACAAAATCGTTGAGTTTAACCATCTGGATCTGACTTTGATAAGAAAATGTTACAAAAAAAGAAGAAGAAGGAGTAGAAGGAGAAGAAGAATACGAAGAAGAAAAAGGAGAAGAAGAAGAAGAAGAAGGAGAAGAAGAAGAAGAAGAAGAATACGAAGAAGAAGAAGAAGGGAATGAGAAGGAGGAGAGAAAATGTCGAAAGAAAGGAGGAGGAGAGAGAAAAGAATGAAGAGAGTTTAGAAAGGGAAATAGTTTTTTTTTTTTTTTTTAAGATGTTTTATTGGAAGATAAAATCCAGGAAGAAACTAGTTCAACATTCCAGACAAGTTTGAGGGATGGAGAGGAGGAGGAGGAGGAGGAGGAAGAAGAAGAGAGAATCATAAGGGATGAAGAAGGAGATGAAGAAGGATGATAGGAAACAGGAGAAAATAGGGAAGAGGGAAGAGGTATAAGGAGAAGATCTGAGGAGAGGAAGAACAAGGGGAAGGACGAGAGGGGAAATAGAAGGAGGAGAAGAAGAAGAAGAAGAGAGAGAGGAGGAGGAGAAGAAGAGAGAGAGGAGGAGAAGAAGAAGAAGAAGAGAGGAGGAGAAGAAGAAGAAGAGAGGAGGAGAAGAAGAAGAAGAAGAGAGGAGGAGAAGAAGAAGAGAGAGAGGAGGAGAAGAAGAGAGAGAGGAGGAGAAGAAGAAGAGAGAGAGGAGGAGAAGAAGAGAGAGAGAGGAGGAGGAGAAGAAGAAGAGAGAGAGGAGGAGGAGAAGAAGAGAGAGAGGAGGAGAAGAAGAAGAGAGGGAGGAGGAGGAGGAGAAGAAAGAGCGGAGAGAAATTTTCCTTTCTCCTCTAGAGAGAAAGAGCTTTTGAAGAGCGTAAAGGTTTTTTCTTTCTTCTTCTTCTTTTTTCTTCCTTTTTCTTCTTCTTCATCATCTTCATTTTATTCTCTTTGTGAAATTTCTTGCACGGAAAATCACACTCAGAGCTGACTTAGCCAAAGTTCCAAATTTTGGGAGCTAAATCTACTTACGATTATTTTTGCTTTTTGTCGACTTCGTTTACATCGTATGATTCGTATGGATAAAAAGTAACATGCTGCCCGGAATTGTATGGCCGAGAGAAATTTTCTTTTTGGTATAGAAAAAAAAAAGAAAAAAATAACAATTTTTAAATATTTCACTTGCTGCTTAGCGTGTAAATAAATAAATATTTCACGATCATTAAAAAACAATTTTTATTGAAATAAAAATACTAATTAAATGAAAAATAACTACCTAGCAATGTACTTACCAATTCCTCGTCATTTAAGGTAGCTCGTGGTACAGCGGACGTCAATCCTGCATTCCGTTTGGTAGCGGCCATTGTCTGCAGAAAACCAGAAATACACAATAATTAGTAAAAATATTGGAAAATATTGGACAAATGAGTAAGTACCACATTTCCTGTTAGGAACCAATAGGTATAGGTACCTAAGGTGTATTTTTCTTTCGAACTGAGACAATCTCCCCTCATCTGAAGCTCATATCCCCTCTATTAAAGAAAAAATTGGGACTTAGTTCAACCACTAGGTGGCGTGGTAGCGCCTGTACTAAACCATTGAAATTCCTTTTTCCTTGGTAATAACATTACATTTTGTGGAAAAATGTAACCAAAAAAGAGGGGAGTCTACCACACCGAAAGAGGGGATATGAGCGTCAGGAGAGGAGAATATTTTTGTGACTCTCACTAATGGTTCACCCAGTATGATCGTAATTCACGTGAACCATCCCGTTGTCATTTCTCAAGACAAAACTTCTACTTCTCACAGCAATACATGCAGCAGGGAATTGTATACAGGGTGTCTATAGAACTAGACTAGATGAATATGTAGGTACAATGTAAGAAATCAATATACAGGGTTTTACTAGAAAAATAAATAATTCTACAGGGTTGGATTACAATTGGCTGCTTGTTTCAAAAGATATAGGTATGACTTTTTCGTGTTTTCCTCAAAAAAATCCATCTGGAGATGTCCACGTCTGGAACTGGGGTACTCATTGATAGTAATGATACAGAATGATTCTAATGTATGAAATAGAGATGGTAAAGTTACACCAGAGAGTACCTGAAAATAAAAATTGGGATATTGGCACATCCACCAAAAACGAAGAAAATATAACATAGAGAATAGAATAAAATAGAATAGAATAGAATATAACTTGTTTATACTACCAGCATAGGACTGAATACGATAATAATCGTTTATGTAATGAACCGAATACACGTTTAATGTTACCTTTTGTAAATATATGAAATATTATTTGACAAAACTGTCTTAGTGGAGGTATAGGTATGTATCAATATCAAACACCAATATTTTCAATATTACTTCTTCGTATAACATAAGGGGAAGTTGTTGGCACATCCACTAGTATTGAAATTCTACTTGAAGGTTCGTTCTCGGAACGGTTGGCTTCACTAATATTGAAATTGTATAAGTTGATTATATTATTTCACATATCCCCTGATGAAATAATATTTTCAATTTCACCTTCGAATGGAAATTGGCAGATCCACTAAAATAATAAGAGAAGAAATGTCCAATATGAAGATTATGAAAGTTTCTTTTGGTCCATACACATGTATTTTCCCCCTTTAATGTAACCTAGAAGTACCCTCACTGGTATATTTCAACCTCCCCAGTTTCTCTAAAATTCACCTGCAGCACCTCTAAAGAGTCCGCATATTCAGGTTTATTCCAGAGAAATGCTGTGAGTCCATGTAGTATCCCATTGAGATCCCATTAAGGCGCCTTACTTTACGGACAGTAGATCGTGCATTCCGATACCCCTAGGTGTAAGTCCAAGATTTATAGGTGTCATTAGTTTATTTATTCAATTTGTCACTACGTCATTACAGTCTGACATCCTAAGATGAATTATGACCTGTCACTATAAAAAATATTAAAAAATAACCCTGAAAAACATGATCTAACTTAGGCTTGTATTTTTGATGATCTAAGCATTTTAAGCTGTTCAAAATGACCATCAACACCTTTTTACAACTTCATTTCATCTGTTCACAGTTCAAACTGACGACAGGTCAACATCAAAAGCTCGAAAGTTCACTTCATAAAATGTGTTGGAGGGATTTTAGTTCAAACACCTAAAGCTAGGTGGGATTTTTAAAGCTAGATGGGATTTTCACTGTCCTGTGAAGATTAACTTTTCTTCCCTTCTTATTTGCTTTTCGACTCCTTCTGTGGGAGAAAATACAAAAGGGAGGAGGGAGGGAAAAAGGGTGGGACTTTGGAACAGAGGGAAAGTAAGCTGATCATAGTTTTTTTCTCTCATGGGTTCATCATAGACAGAGAGAGAGAGAAAGGGAGGGAGGGAGAGAGAAAGAGAGAGGGAGAGAGAGAGAGAGAGAGAGAGAGAGAGAGAGAGAGAGAGAGAGAGAGAGAGAGGGAGAGAGAGGGAGAGAGAGAGAGGAGCGAGAGACGAGACGGAGAAGATAGTAAAAAATAAGGTCAGAAAAAGCTGGAAATGGTTTATATCTATGACTTTACAAGTTGCAGTTAACTCGCGAGAGAGAGAAGGAAGGCGAGAGAGAGAGGGAGGGGGAGGAATGAGTGACAAAATTTGTATGAAGCAAGAAGGAATAGAACTAGAGAGAGAGAGAGAGAGAGAGAGAAGAAGGGAGAGGGACACAGATAATTGGGTATATAAGATAAAAGGATAAAAAAAATATACTTGTACTAAGAGAGAGGAGAAAGATAATTTCAAGTTTGAAAAGAACAAGAAGACATTTTTAGGTGACAGAAGCACAGGGCAGGAACAAGGATAGCACATGTCTCCCCATCATAATTTCTATGAATCGAATGAATGTGATGTTATCAAGGTTTTAACTGATTTTTTTTTTTTTTCCAATGTTTGGCTTATTGGTTGTCTGTCTGTTTGATTCAAGCCTCATACACCTTTCGAACGGTTTGTCAGATTTTGATTAAATTCGGCAGAAATATTAAGCCATAAAGGAAATTTGCCGCTTTAAATTTTGGGGTCAATGAAGCGCCATATGGAGGCCCCTATAGCGGGCGCCTTTTTTATGATTTTTCCACTTCACCGCCACTAAACTAACCGCCCCGCGGTGGGCGTAGTGGTCAAGACGCTCTCTTGATAAACAATAGGTCAGCGGTTCGATCCAGCCGATTAATGGAGTTTTTACGGGCAATTCTTTTTGGAAAATTTGACCACATAAACACATAATAATCGGTCTAAAGGGTTAGGTGGTATGTAGGAACGCTCTCAAATGGAACACCATAATACCACCTCTAAATTTTGAGGAGCACACATGAGAGAAGGGGAGAGGCGCGTAGAGCAAATGGGAGAGCAAAGAAGATTAGATGTAAATGGGGTGGTCTCTACAAAACAAACCCGACATTTTATGGTCGTACATTAACGGTATATTGGAGAACAAGATAGATCTAAGAGAATTGGTATGGGAAGATCATGCCGTGATGTGGAGGAAATAAAAACACAGAGTGGATTAACGAATAAAGAAGGAGAGAAAGGGAAGAGGATAAGATCAAAGTAAGCCATCC
>NW_007381435.1:0-2837 GCF_000475195.1 Diaphorina citri | reverse complement strand
AGAAGAATAGACTAAGCAAGTGACAAGAAGAAGATCTCATAACTATCCGCCAAGACCAGCAACTTCTCATCTCATGAATAAACATGACAGAGAAGAAAGGAAGAGGAGGTGAGGGGTGAGAAAGGTATGAACTACATAAACGACGAATAAGAAGAATCGCAGGTGCCCTTTTCCTTCCATTCTGTTGTTTTATACTTTTTATTAAAACTTTCACAACTTTGATACTAGGTGTGGATGACATTTTCTCTAAAGACTTTTTCTCTCTTTTTATAAGATGATATAGTGTATTTAGTTGCTGCTGCCTCTCTTGCATAACTCTAAATGCAGTGATGCCATTCGTTAGGAAAAATAAAAAAAAAAAAAAAAAAAAAAAAAAAAATATTCCAAGTTTTTCCTCTCCACCTCCTTCTTCTTCTCCTCCTCCTTCTTCTCCTCCTCCTCCTCCTCCTCCTTCTTCTTCTTCTCCTTCTCCTCCTTCTTCTCCTCCTCCTCCTCCTTCTTCTTCTTCTTCTTCTCCTTCTCCTCCTTCTTCTCCTCATCCTTCTCCTTCTTCTCCTCCTCCTCCTTCTTCTTCTTCTCCTCCTTCTCCTCCTTCTTCTTCTCCTCCTCCTCCTTCTTCTTCTTCCCCTCCTTCTTCTTTTTTCATTTTCTAGGCGAGATTTTTACTATCTGCTATATTTTCCTTCTTTTTTTTCATCGAATATTCCATCTTCCATCGTAGTTTTTCTTCTTTCTTTTCACATCATGTGAAAATTCAATCACATTCTTGATCGCAAAGAAGTGTGTGCTCGTCAGCTTGACCTAATTCTGGTGCCCTAAGCAGTCCTAACAAAGAAAGAAGTAAATTTTAATTTTGAAGTCGATCATTTTTTTTTTTTTTTTTCAGAGGTTTGATGGGGGGGCTAGGATTTTCCCGCCCCGAAAGCGAAGAGAGAAGGAAAACAGGATAGGAGAAAGCCAGCCGTTCCGATAAGAAGATTTTACCGTCCCGAAAGCGAAGAGAGAAGGAAGACAGGATAGGAGAAAGCCAGCCGTTCCGATAAGGTTCGTTCAGGGCGAAAAAAAAAATGCTTGTCACAAAATGTCGTTGTCGTTTCCCTATTGAACTAGTGAAGTGAACACCTTGCTCCTTGCTCCTTGCTAGTGTTTAACAAAATCAGAGGTCCCCACTTCAATGAAACACCCTGTATCAAAAACTAGCTCCTCTGGACTTTAGCAATTTTTTCCCCGGAACAAAATATGTGAAGAATTCCCGGGCAAGAATGTCGAGTTCCCATTATTTAAGCTCTTTTTTTTCCATCGGACAGGATTCATAAATTACACCAAGACTTAAAACCCTTATCGATCAGTGGTGTGGGAAGTGAGGGGGACTGGGTTTCATTAAACTCAAGAACTCACTGTGAAACTGGGTAGGTCAGACTCTGGAAAATGCCCCGGGCGAAAAATGCACACTTCCCCAGTTCTCCCGACACAATACCGGCTTGAGCCCCGAACTGGTCCAATACGTGGTCCTCGTCAAACTCGATGAACCAAAATCCAATTAAAAAATTCCTTTATGCGAATTTTTCCTTCCAAAATTTCGTCAAAATCTCTAACAAACCGTTCAAGAGTTATGGTAAAGCAAATATTGTGTACTTGGATCTTAGAATTCACTTCGCTAGTTGAATCCACCACTGTATTTTCTTGACCTTAACTCCCTCTCTCTCTCTCCCCCCTCTCTCTCTCTCTCCCCCTCTCTCTGTTCTGGTTTCTTTTTCCCTTTGGAAACTATTTTCTCGTCTCGTTGACAAAGTCTGGACATTCTTTCTTGTGAAACGAAGCAACAAAGAGAATGTGCGAGAGAGAGAGAGAGAGAGAGAGAGAGGAACAGAGAAAAGAAGAAGAGGAATTCCTTGCATGGCGACTCTTGGTTCAATCAGAAATTCATGTCAACACTGTCCAGAACTTTGTGATGAAATTAAAATCCATGCAGTTATCCTAAAGGACTTCCTTCAACCACGAAACGGGAAACAGAGTTTCTTTTTTTTTAAAAAAAGAAGTTTGACAGAGGGAACTGTAACTGCTAGGGTCTTATCGTCCCGAAATCGAGGAGAGAAGGAAAACAAGATAGGAGAAAGCCAGCCGTTCCGAGAACGAACAATATCCCATCAGGATAAAATCCGCCCCGGGCGGGAATCGAATCCACGGCCTAGCGCTTACAAGGCAGACGCACTACCAACTAAGCTAACTAGGCTGGCCAGAGTTTCTTCAAATACGAATGCCGTTGGAATATCAATTCACTAACGGCCAATGTCGTTGCTTGCTTTGGAAAGACTGGTATTTTTCGGCACAGTTGTATCCGACTTTCAGTTCAGTTATTCTTTTCGAGAATCTGAGATGATAGCTTTGAATTCTCAGTTACTGGGATCATTTCCACATAAACAAACCCTAGAATTTCGTCAAGCTTCTGTTTTGAATCGCCAATGAATTTTGTTAAGAAATCCCCAAAAAATTCTGAGTTTCGGTCTTCAATCGATAATTCATTCTGGTAGAAACTCCTAATCTGGTTTGATCTACGAACTCTCTCCATCATGAACAACACAGGATTACCGGCGGCCCTGGTAGACAATGCTATCGTAAGCATAGCTCACCCCGGACAAAGTAAGGAGTTGATAGAGAGGTTGGAACCTCGGCTGAAAAGTCTGCCCGAAATTTGGCTGAATCACCTTGGAAACCGGTTGGAAGGATCTCACACTGATCACGTTGAGGAGGTAAAGAAATTCGGTACTTGTGCAGAAGTCACGTCCGTGGAATATTGCTACCAAAGGAACTGGCACAAACGAGCAGTGACCAGTGTT
>NW_007381434.1:10429-13334 GCF_000475195.1 Diaphorina citri | reverse complement strand
GTATGGACACACCTTTAGATTTGTTTTGTCGTACAATTAAGATTTGTTTATATGTTTTTGACTGTCTCTGTATTTTTCTATGTTACCTACCAGAATAGAATTAGAAAATATAAATCTGCCTAATATTTCATGTAAACAATAAAAAATAGATACTTTTATAGATTTTTCTACCTTTTCTTCCCCCCAGTTTTTTTAAGAAAGAAAGATAGACAGTTTTAGAGTTTTTAAAATAACATCACGTCAAATTGAAATATTTAATAATGGAATCTTCATATAAAATAGTATTCTTACATTTGTCAATTCATATTACATTGCACCATATGCTTAAAAATGTCAATTACCACAAAAAGTATCACAACAAACCCTACTTAATTTAAATAAAATACGTGACAACTAGCTACTTCCATACATGGGGAAAATATTCAATATAGGCCCTCCCTTGAGTCCAGCTCCTGGGAACAAACAAATGTCCCTCTATTAATACATACCCTGTGATTAATTTTATCTCCTCGTCTTGGACCCGAACCACCGACCTTCAGATATAAAGTACCTACAGCGCTCTAACAACTTAACAACTACTGACTGCACCATTTTAATGGAGCAGTTGCAAATGGGTAGAAAATATTAATAAATGGTCGATTCCTGTGTAAAAAGTTGTGAAAAATCCAAATCTGAGGTCAAAATTTCGAAAAAATAAATGTAAAAGGTTGAAAATTCAATTTTCATTTTCCGTTCTAATGAAAGAGTACAAAGATGTGTGACGTCAGACTTCAGGCAGTTGCCTCGCTAGGTAGCGCCAGTAGTATGCAAGCACGCTTGCGGAGGAGCAGAAAGAAATGCGCAGGAACGTATGCGCACAAACACATTAATGTGTTGCCTGCGAGGTAGCTTTGCTCGGGACATTTGATGTGACGTCATCGCCTACGGGAGCGTATGCCGTGAAAATCAGTATGTACTCAAATATACAAGTATGTATGTACAAATGTACATAGATATACATACGTAGGTATTAACTACCTATTACCCAATGTGGGAATATTGGAAAACTTTTTGTTACGAAGCATTGATGGAAGGCAGTATAAAGAAGGAAGGAGAGAAAAGGAGAAAGAGATGTGAGAGAAGAGGGGAAATAAGAAAAATAAAGAAGAGGGTGTGAGAGGAAACACAGAGGGGGAGGGGGAGATGAAGAAAGGAAAGGGTGGGGAGGAGGGGAGAGAGAGGAAAGAAAGAGAGAGAGGAGAAAGAGGAAATGAAAGGTAAAGAGGGGATAGGATGGAGGAGAAATAAGAAGAAAAAAAAGAGAGGAGAGGGGGGGGGAGGGGGGGGGAGGCTCCCGGAAAACTTTCAATTTAAACTCCAGTGGGATTTGGAAGTGAAAGCTCACAAAAGTGAACTTTTATGTCGAAACGTGCAAAACGGAATGCTGTTATTCTGTTATACAACTACATACCTACACCTACCTATACCTGCCTGGGTACAGTAGAACCTCGATTATTTCAACCTCCATTATTGCAACTCTCTACCTATTATTTCATATTTCAACCCCAAAATCAGTTGACAACGAGACTAATGACAAAGAAAATGTCGATAAGACGTGTTTTTTTTGTTTGGTTCTTAGTTCGTTTTCAAATTTTGTTTAAATTCAATAGGGTTTTTATTAACCGTTTTGTTCTCTTGTCCAAACATATTCAACTGGTCGTCTTTCGACGTCGATTCACATCGATAGACCAGTCGACATCGAACGATGGTCGATCGCCGGGCATGGACTATGTGTGGACAAGCCTTAAGAATTGCCCGCAGACTTTTCTCCCAACTTGGTTTCACAACCTTGACTTTCGACAGATCGTAAGTGGATACCTACAGTAACTTTCAGATGTCAAAAGACAAGTTTGTGAGACCAAGTTGGAAGATATGTCTGCAGACAAATGGTAAAGACAAAACTTAAGGATCGCATTGGGAAATCAGTAGATTGATTGTGATATCCACAAAATTAATCGAAATATAAATTCCAATGCCTAGATATGGGATTTCCAACTTCGATTAGCGTAGGGACGCATAAGAGTCGGCCTTTCTTTGACTCAAATCACCTTGGGATTTTGTCAACCCAACCCCGGAGTCTAGTGCGTATATATACACTACAGGGTTCTGAAATACGAGAGAATCATACCTTAATTGAAACCGAAGCGCAAGCTGAAGATGTGTCCAAACATATTCAACTGGTCATCGATCGACGTCGATTCACATCGACCGATCAGTAGACATCGAACGGTGGTAGATCGCCGGCCATCGACTATGTGTGGACACGCCTTAAGAATTGCCCGCAGACTTTTCTCCCAACTTGGTTTCACAACCTTGACTTTCGACAGATCGTAAGTGGATACCTACAGTAACTTTCAGATGTCAAAAGACAAGTTTGTGAGACCAAGTTGGAAGATATGTCTGCAGACAAATGGTAAAGACAAAACTTAAGGATCGCATTGGGAAATCAGTAGATTGATTGTGATATCCACAAAATTAATCGAAATATAAATTCCAATGCCTAGATATGGGATTTCCAACTTCGATTAGCGTAGGGACGCATAAGAGTCGGCCTTTCTTTGACTCAAATCACCTTGGGATTTTGTCAACCCAACCCCGGAGTCTGAACTAGGGTTGCCAGACGTCCCGTATTTCCCGGGACGTCCCGTATTTTGGGCACTTTTCAAAATGTCCCGTACGGGACACGCGTGTCCCGTATTTTCCCCAGTTTCACCATCTCCTCCGGTAATTAATCTTTACCAATGTAACAAATTAAAATTTTCTATGAGAAAATTAAAATTTTCCAAAAATATGAGAAGTGAATAATTTTTAATTTCTAATTTCATTAATAAATCTGAAGAAAAAACAGTTGATTTTAAAAAATTGA
>NW_007381434.1:8161-9437 GCF_000475195.1 Diaphorina citri | reverse complement strand
CCCTTGCAAAACCTTTAAAAAAAAAAAAAAAAAAAAAAAAAAAAATGTACTGTTTCCATTGACCCTATCTTGAAAGCCATTATATCTTACCCACTGCATGGAAGTTGGGTGATACTTTGACATCGGCTAGAGTGAATGCTATCAGTCCGAGACACATGCTTAGAGCTGCTATGAACTCCATGTTCGAAAACTTCTTATTCTGAATCACAACTCCGCCTGCAAATCACGATTGAATAGGTATTTATGAATCATTTTTCTGACACACACATAATAAAGTATGTACTCTTATCAGAAGTCAGAGGACCTAGTACCAAAGGGATTTTTTTTTTTCTGTGAGAACTTTTCAAGGGGTAAAAATAATAATAATTATAATAATAATAATAACTCTTTATTGTAATAAATAATTACAAAATTACAATAGGGCGTGATTATTGCCTAAGGCAATCTCTGCCATAAAACCCTTACAACTACCACTTAGTAGTGTCTTGAGAGTTACACATAAAAAAAGGGAGAAAATGGAAGAAGAAGGATAAAAGTGAAAAATGTGAAATAAGACAGCCCCCTTACAACTACCACTTAGTAGTGTCTTGAGAGTTACACATAAAAAAAGGGAGAAAATGGAAGAAGAAGGATAAAAGTGAAAAATGTTAGCTTGAAGGATAGCGCACCTGCCTTGTAACTGCTAGGTCGTGGGTTCGATTCCCGTTCGGGGAGAACTTTAGCCTAAACCCCTAAACGATAAGGTTCGTTCACAGAACGGATGGCTTCCTCCTATCTTGTCTTCTTTTTGAGCAATTGTAGTTCCCTCTATCAAAAATCCTAGAGAAAAAAATACAATTACTTGTGAATTGTCAGTTGGCAACAAATAATTAAAGATAGGTATGCTGTCATTTTACCTATAAGTACAGGAATCAGTTTGCAGCATTTGAAAATGACCTGGGTGGGATAGTTCAAATATTCCAGGGAAGAATTCGAGAATCCCATGGTACCCAATGTTAGAACAGCAAGGAGACAGTAGACTTTGATGGGAATTCTGAAACATAGACCACACTGAATATTACAGAACCAACAAGGTGAATTCTAAATTTTGACTTGAAGATGTTGAATTTAATTAATAAAATAACATAAAAAGTCCAAGTTGTAGCATTACCATTTTGGATTTACCTACTTAAATAACGAAAAATGGGTAAAAGTTTTGACAATACCCAATTTAGAAAAAAAAAAATAATAATAAAAAAACACACACACACACAATCTGATTTTGCCTTTACTTGCT
>NW_007381434.1:0-7914 GCF_000475195.1 Diaphorina citri | reverse complement strand
TGTCACAAATATCGTTCCCCAATTATTACACCTAGATAAATTTTATGACTTGACTTGGACTCGAACCACCAACTTCTAAATCTCACCCATTCTCAAAGTAACGGATGGTTAGAGTTGTGTTGAGTGTGATGTAGGTCAGCATGAGGTGATGTTATCCAATGAGCTGCTTGATGATATGCATCTGGAATTCTGAGGGAAGAAAAACACTTGTTCATTTCTTTGATTTACCGCAATATACTTTCTTGGGCTCTCCCTGCAAACTTTTGCCTGGGGCCCATGATTCAATAGATAATGAGTGTGATGTAGGTCAGCATGAGGTGATGTTATCCAATGAGCTGCTCGATGATATGCATCTGGAATTCTGAGGGAAGAAAAACACTTGTTCATTTCTGTGACTTACTGCAATATACTTTCTTGGGCTCCCCCTGCAAACTTTTGCCTGGGGCCCCTGATTCAATGGGTAATTGATTGACAGGGGGTGAGGGCTCCAAATTGATACATGGGCCCCTAAATTTCCTTGAGGGGCCCCTATGCCACAAGGGCTGCTGGGGGTGAGATGTATGCCAATAGTTTATTTATTGGGACTTTGGGGGTTTTCTATACGTTCTAGGGAATCTAGGGGATAGTCTGCCAAGTGAGTTCTTCTACAGTTCATTGAACCAGTTGGTATTCTCTTCAAAAATAATATAAAATGGGTGGTTAATAATTTTACTCACGATTTAAAATTTAAAACATTTCTACACTTAACGTGTAGGTAGCTGATGTACCTAGGTATGTGTATGTTTGTATAAGTACCCAATTTGAATGGGTGACAAGAGATGATTCATTACTCACCCATGTAGCTACTTACCATCTAGGGGATAGTCTGCCAAGTGAGTTCTTCTACAGTTCATTGAACCAGTTGGTATTCTCTTCAAAAATAATATAAAATGGGTGGTTAAAAATTTTACTCATGATTTAAAATTTAAACATTTCTACACTTAACGTGTAGGTAGCTGATGTAGGTATGTGTAAGTACCCAATCTGAATGGGTGACAAGAGATGATTCATTACTCACCCATGTAGCTACTTACCATTGTGTTGCAGAGATTTAAAATTTCATTTCTACACTTAACGTGTAGGTAGCTGATGTAGGTATGTGTAAGTACCCAATCTGAATGGGTGACAAGAGATGATTTGTTACTCACCCATGTAGCTACTTACCATTGTGTTGCAGAGTGTTTCCAAGCTACCTGTTGTCCAATTTAATCACTTTATCAACCACTTTTCAAAACACTTTTACTGAAAAGTAATTATTTTAAAATCACTGAAACACTTGAAATTTTTCCTATTTCTATTCAGATCCAATTTAATCACTTTATCAACCACTTTTCAAAACACTTTTACTGAAAAGTAATTATTTTAAAATCACTGAAACACTTGAAATTTTTTCTCCTATTTCTATTCAGACTTTTGGTTATTGCCGACGTAGCTTAAACACCAAGTGCTCTTCAGGGGAAGAAGGATCTCTTAAAAGAGATTCAGATGTCAAGAAAATTCCTCAGAGAATGTCAAGAAAATGATGTCAAGAAAATTCCTCGTTCCTGGCTGGAACATCTTAACACCAAGTGCTCTTCAGGGGAAGAAGGATCTCTTAAAAGAGATTCAGATGTCAAGAAAATTCCTCAGAGAATGTCAAGAAAATTCCTCGTTCCTGGCTGGAACATTTTAAAATTTAAATTTCGTTTCGATTTCGATAGGTATTTCGAAAATTTTGATTTTTGCCACGCAATGAGTTGTTTACATCTCACCCATTCTCAAAGTAACGGATGGTTAGAGTTGTGTTGAGTGTGATGTAGGTCAGCATGAGGTGATGTTATCCAATGAGCTGCTAGATGATATGCATCTGGAATTCTGAGGGAAGAAAAACACTTCTTGTTCATTTCTGTGACTTACTGATATACTTTCTTGGGCTCTCCCTGCAAACTTTTGCCTGGGGCCCATGATTCAATACGCACTCAACCTTCGCTATTGATATAGCGTGAGGAAATTTGGACTAGTCTACTCCCTGTTTATAGTACCCTAGCTAGACGCTGATCTATACTCTCTGTAGTTCCTACTAAGTACCTACTCAGTTACATATTATACTCAGTTACCTACAATATACTCAGTTAGTACGTTAGTAGGTAAATTGTTGAAAAAAAACGACCCAAACCCTAAGATAATTCAGAAATCCCCTCCCCCCTCAAAAAATATATATATAGAGAGAGAAATCGAACCCGGGGCCTCCGGCATGCAAGTCCCTGACGAGGGAAAGGAAGAGGGTGAGAGTTCCACAAAGAGCAGCGCGATTGTATAGTTGCTCGTGTATGAATGAAGTGGGAAGTGGGGCGAGTAGTAAATGGAAGTACCTAATCAGTATTGTTCTGTAGTACTGTCAGTAAACGCTAAGCATAAGCAGTGCAGTAAGCCTCACTGCCTCAGTAACACTGAGTTGCCAGACATAAGAAGACGTGGTTTCCAACACACTCGTCTTAGAAATCTTAAGAATGTGAACGAAAAAGTACGTAGTTCCGCGGTGATCCACGAGTATTTTCGACAATTTTTGATCTACCTACCTACATCTGCTGGAGGAATTGGTGAGTACCTACCCAGACAGCACATCCTATGGAAATGTGTGTAATACATGTGGTATTATACCATATGTCTTAGAATCTTAAGAATGTGAACGAAAAAGTACGTAGTTCCGCGGTGATCCACGAGTATTTTCGACAATTTTTGATCTACCTACCTTACCTACATCTGCTGGAGGAATTGGTGAGTAACTAAACACTAAACGTAGATTTAAAAAGAACTTTCATAGTCGTCGCGACAAATTTCGAGATCAGAGCTCATTCATTTGTGTGAGAAAATGTGAAAAAAATCTTTTTAGGCTTTTTGGTTTTCTAGATTAAATTTGAAGTCCCTGACGAGGGAAAGGAAGAGGGTGAGAGTTTCACAAAGAGCATCAGCGCGATTGTATAGTTGCTCGTGTATGAATGAAGTGGGGCGAGTAGTAAATGGAAGTAATCAGTATTGTTCTGTAGTACTGTCACTCAGTAAACGCTAAGCATAAGCAGTAAGCCTCAGTAAGACTGAGTTGCCAGACATAAGAAGACGTGATTTCCGAGACACCCGTCTTAGAATTCTTAGAATGTGAACGAAAAAGTACGTAGTTCCGCGGTGATCCACGAGTATTTTCGACAATTTTTGAGTTACCTACCTACATCTGCTGGAGGAATTGGTGAGTAACTAAGCGTAGATTTAAATAGTACCTTCATAGGTATAGATAATAATAATAGTACCTATAGAAGTAAATAAATGGCCTTCCCTCAAAAAAAATATAGAGAAATCGAACCCGGGGCCTCCGGCATGCAAGTCCCTGACGAGGGAAAGGAAGAGGGTGAGAGTTTCACAAAGAGCATCGCGATTGTATAGTTGCTCGTGTATGAATGAAGTGGGGCGACTGGGCGAGTAGTAAATGGAAGTAATCAGTATTGTTCTGTACTGTAGTACTGTCAGTAAACGCTAAGCTTAAGCAGTAAGCCTCAGTAAGACTGAGTTGCCAGACATAAGAAGACGTGGTTTCCAACACACTCGTCTTAGAAATCTTAGAATGTGAACGAAAAAGTACGTAGTTCCGCGGTGATCCACGAGTATTTTCGACAATTTTTGATCTACCTACCTACATCTGCTGAAGGAATTGGTGAGTAACTAAACGTAGATTTAAAAAGAACCTTCATAGTCGTCGCGACAAATTTCGAGATCAGAGCTTATTCATTTGTGTGAGAAAATGTGAAAAAAATCTTTTTAGGCTTTTTGGTTTTCTAGATTAAATTTACACCAACACTTTCGTGTTCCTGGTAAAAAGACCTTTAATTTGATATATAGGTCGACCAGATTTGGATTTGGATAAGTCCTTCTATGGGGTCAGACACGCAGACAGACGACACCGAAGCGAATACAATAGTCCGTCCCTATACCTTTTATTATTACTAGGTAGGTATTGTAATTTAATAAAGGAAGGACGGACTAAAAATGTGTAGTTTTATGTTTATGTCCGTCATAGTATAGTCATAATGATAATGACTAATTTTATTTTAATGACTTGTTTTAATTTTATTTGACAAAAGAGATCTTTCTTCGATTTTTTTCTTCTCCTCCTTCTTCTTCTTCTTCTTCTCCTTCTTCTTCTTTTCGCTACTGGGATTTGAACCTCAGAACCGTGGTTGCGAATACTCGTAAGTATAGTCATAATGATAATGACTAATTTTATTTTAATGACTTGTTTTAATTTTATTTGACAAAAGAGATCTTTCTTCGATTTTTTTTTCTCCTTTTTCTTCTTCTTCTTTTTTTCGCTACTGGGATTTGAACCTCAGAACCGTGGTTGCGAATGTAATGCCTCAGACCAACTACCTTCTACAAACTACTGACTAATGCTAATAATAAAATAACCGATAGGAAGAAACCAATCTGCTGGAAGAAAGTACACGAGTACCTACTTTCGTTTAATTAACTTACCTATGCTGTCTTACTCCCACAATTAAAATACAAAACGCTGAGTGTGAAAGTTCCGATCTTGACGAGGGAAAGGAAGAGGGTGAGAGTTTCACAAAGAGCAGCGCGATTGTATAGTTGCTCGTGTATGAATGAAGTGGGGCGAGTAGTAAATGGAAGTAATCAGTATTGTTCTGTACTGTAGTACCTACTGTCAGTAAACTCTAAGCATAAGCAGTAAGCCTCAGTAAGAGCTAAGAAAGAGTAAGAGTAGTAAGGAAAAGATGTAGTTCAAAGTTTTCCCACATAATATTGTAGGTAATCTCGTTCATGATTCACGTGACGTGAAAGTAGTGTGACTGTCCTGAACGAAATTGGTGATTCTCATGATTTTTTTTTATTATCTCAGAAAAAACTATGAAAATTAAAAAAAATATTGAGACTATAACGAAGAAAATGCGTTCACTAGATCGTGAGATACAGCTCTCGGAACATGAGAGTCTCAAGCCCGCCGATATCATACCTAGCGACAACACTGTACTCCTGTGATGACGTCATCTACCAATATCGTACGACGCGCTGTGGGCTTATTACCATAGGGATTTGGGTTAGGGGCTCAAATAGATCGAATAGGTACCTATCTACGCATTTTGTTATCACTATTTTTCAATATCAGCTTAGGTACTTATACCTATTTTCAAATTTAGATATTTTCATTCCATTTTTTTTTATCATGCACTTATTCAAGTAGTTACTTTTTCGTACATGTACATTTTTTTTAAGGGGTTTGACAGAGTGAACTGTAACTGCTATGGTCTTATCGTCCCGAATTCGAAGAGAGAAGGAAGACAGGATAGGAGAAAGCCAGCCGTTTCCGAGAACGAACATTATCCCATCAGGATAAAATCCGCCCTGGGCGGGAATCGAACCCGCGGCCTAGCGCTTACAAGGCAGACGCACTACCAACTAAGCTAAGTAGGCTGGCACATTTATTTCGATCGAGAAGAATAATATGAATAGTATGATCTCCACATACCAAACATCCCTGCTCAAAGTTCCGCTTTATGTAAACACTACCTACGTAGGTACCTACCTATATGATAATAATAGTGCTTATTTTTACTGCTCGCATAGGACTGATAAGTCCCTTTACTCCAGCAGTAGGCTACTACTATTATTGTGGTCAAATTCTCAAATTATATTGAGGATAAAATTCCATACCTCGGCTGGGATTGAACCCACGCCCTCCTGTTTACCAGGCGAGCGCCTTGACCATTAAACCACCGAGGCAGGCTATGGGATAAGGGGAACAGAAGGGAAAATCCTAGACTATGTACTCGTAAATTTGAATTAGTGCAGCTTAGGGGGTACAATGGTACATTGTGTTAAGTTTTGCAGATAAGTTCTAAGCTAGCTTTGAACCAACTCCTGAGTGTATTGTTTTGTACCAACTCCTGAGTGTATTGTTTTGTCCTGAGTGGATTGAGAAATCACACTGATTCAACTCCTGAGCTCATCAACTGACCTAATGACTCACGAGTCTGAGTCAATACCTCCTCAAAGTGGGCAAGGATGGTAGTGGTAATGGTTGTACAAATTTGCATTGTCCAAATTTTTTCTAATACCTAGATACCTACATTAGTTTTTTATTCACTAATCACTATGTTAATGAAGTAGGTATTGTCAAATGTCAAGTAGCGTAAATCACGTTGGTCGTCTATAAATTACCTTTCATAGTGACGATGTGTGGAGTGAGTGACATTTAGTGTATCACTATTTGCAAGGAAAGAATATTTTTGTGTTTGGTGCTAACACTCCTTTAGTTATTTATTACTTTGGTGAGTCGTACTTCTTCAGAGAAAGAGTTCTATCACCACACTCATACACATTACACCGCGCCCAGGCTAAGTGGAGCCGGAGAAACCCAGCAACACCCGATTTGCCCACTGCCCAGAGGTCACCCATTCGTATACCAACCACACACAACGTTGGTTATCTTCAGTGAAACACTAGGAACTGGTACATTCAACGCATTAATATACTTACGAATTCTTGAGAGTTCATTGCAACGGTCAATACAATACCTAATAATTAGACTTACTTTATTATGGACACTCGTTGCTATCTTGAAATTAATAGGTACTGTTTCACTCAAGTTGACCAAGTACTATCGCCGAACCGCTGTGCTGGCTTAAAACTTATGATAGTTAAAAGTGTTTCCGCTTCCGCATTGGTTTATTTAAATTTTAAAGTTCAAAGAGCCAGTCATAGTTAGCCTGGAGGGTACCCCGTCTGCCTTCTAAGCGCTACGCTAGGTCGCGGATTCGATTCCCGCCCGGGGCGTATTTTATCCTAAACAGATAAGGTTCGTTCTCGGAACGACTAGCTTTCTCCTATCCTGTCTTCCTTCTCTCTTCACTTTGGGGACGATAAGACCTCTGATGCCGACCCAGTTCCCTCTATCAAACATCTAATGGCCGATCTTACCTACCACTGAGAATTAACACAGTGTGAAGCTGTGAAGGGTTGACGTCACCCATTTGATTTACGCAGGCCAGTATTTCTTGTTGACCTCAGGAGCCTAGCACAATCAGTACAACATTTTCCACTGAAATACCCAACATGACATGACCGGAGACTGGTGTGTCCTACAAGGGTTATTGAATCTTCTTTCTCTGACCCTTGTGACTTGTTTCAATTGAGCTGATTTATACTGAATGATTAATTAATTGACGAATCATCAATAAAAATTGGTGACTGTGATCTATTGATAGTTAGGTATGAGTCTATTGATAGATTTTAGCTGTACCCTCCCTCCCAACACATATGCAGTCTAATAGGAATGTATTTGGGTTATTTTTAATTGAAGCCTTGGTTGATAATAATAATAATAATAGACTCTTTAGTGGAAGGCAACCACTAGGCGAGGTTAACGCCTTAGGCGTTCTCTACTACCCAACCCTGGGAGCTCCATTATTATGTGGTCAGATTCTCAAATAAATGAGGATAAAATTCTATACCTCGGCTATGATCGAACCCACGCCCTCCTGTTTACCAGGCGAGCGTCTTGACCACTACGCCACCGAGGCAGTTGATAGACCATCTCTTTCTTATCGAAGACAATTGACCGAAAAGAGACGTCTTAGTTTTGACCCCTAGGTTGGGTTCGATTTCTGTCCAAGGCAAATTTTCATAAACAGATATACGGTTCGTCCTCGGAACGGCTGGCTCGCTCGTACCTCTACAGTCCCCTCTATCAAACCTCTTGGGAGGAAAAAAATAACATCAAATTATTTAGCAAGAAATCTTTCAGATGGTACCTCTTTCACTTTTCAGGTAACAGACCAAACCTGTCCTATTCTGGAAGATGCCAAGGCTCGATATTTGCAATATATT
>NW_007381433.1:0-13351 GCF_000475195.1 Diaphorina citri | reverse complement strand
CATAGCATTATCAGGTATACTTTTGACATAGGGCTGAATATCCCTTTTCTTGTAGTCTCTTGTGATTTACTTTGTTGTGTTATGGACATATTTTTCTTAGCGTTTTCAGGTAAAGTTTTGGCATAAATGCCTTATCTAATGAGCTGGTGGTTCAGGTTTGTGGTAATTTGATTCTACAATATGTTTCGCTCTAACGTATCTAGTCGTGACAAATGCCTTATCTAATGAGCTGGTGGTTCAGGTTTGTGGTAATTTGATTCTACAATATGTTTCGCTCTAACGTATCTAGTCGTGACATATGTAAATGGTTGTGTGATCGTTCGATCGTGGGCGTTCGGGGACTTGGCATGGCCGGACTTTGATTGGCACCGAGCTGACACGACAGGTTTGCGAGAAAGTTATACGTAAGAATTTAAGGGAACTTGAACTTTTGTCTCCTGGGCGAAATACACAAGAATACGGCGATTGACATGAAATATCTGATGATCTATCCTGTGTTTGCGAGAAAGTTATACGTAAGAATTTAAGGGAACTTGAACTTTTGTCTCCTGGGCGAAATACACAAGAATACGGCGATTGACATGAAACATCTGATGATCTATCATGAGTATCATGACTTATTAGCTTCGTAAATATGCAACCTTACTACTTGGGTATGAAACTTCATCATGATACCTAAGGTAGGTATAAGGCGTATAATATCTTTAGTAGCGCGGTCAAACTTTTATGACTTGGCGAAACGGAGCGCCTTAATTCGTAGGTAAATCTAGAAATCTTGTGTAATCTACTACTATTTACATATAGGACTTATTAAAACTTAGAGACCTATCCCAATATCAATATTCCCATACTAGAAGTTAGTTGTACACGACTTGTGGAATCCCATTGAACGACGTTAATTCTCAGATCGCCTATAACCAAGCAAGGATTTTGATAAACGGTTCTGATTGTTAATTTTCTGTGCACTTGTTCTGTTCTACCAGACTTGTTAATGAGTGCAGAATGCCACCTTTGCATCACTGCGGACTGTTGCTGCAACAAAGTCTTCAATTGCAACATTTGCAACGTACACATTAGGTTGAATGTTGAATATCATAGGATGTTTGTATGCAAGTAGAAGACCTATGAAGATGATAATCAAGCGTAAGGAATATTAAATACTGGCCAGCAGTGCAGAATGCCACCTTTGCATCACTGCGGACTGTTGCTGCAACAAAGTCTTCAATTGCAACATTTGCAACGTACACATTAGGTTGAGTGTTGATTATCATAGGATGTTTGTATGCAAGTAGAAGACCTATGAAGATGATAATCAAGCGTAAGGAATATTAAATACTGGCCAGTACATAATTTATATTGTTACCTCATTTTCACGCTACATTGTAGATTCATATCTCGTAGCCAGTCAGCCACTCTCATATTGTTTTGTCATTTTTTAGGGGCTACGTCAAAAGGAGAACCTATACCGAAGAGAGAAAATTTTTGAATATCTCAGCCTCTTTAGCAGAATATTTTTTTTATTTTGAGATTGGCAAATTAGAGAGAAAATCGGAATCAGCTCTCACGGTTTACGTCATCTCATAGCTGTACAAATGACAATAACAAGTGCTTCCATTTTGATTTGAGGAAAATCAAAATGCTAATCTTTGATGGCCCCACGCAATACCAGCACATCGGGCTTCAAAGTAGGTACTGGTTGTACCTTGAGAGTGATCAAACTAGAATCGCTTAAACCTCTTGGTTCCTAGACAAATTGGTCTGATACTCCAGCTAGCTTCAAAGTCGTCCAGTAACCAAGAGCTTACATACCCATTATTATTATTCCATATTCCCCCAACAATTTGAGAATCTTCAACCCTTTTACAAAGGTAAGAAGCTTTGCTCGATGCTCATTCAAATATGGACAAAATTCACGCTCCCTGAGCTAATCCTTTGTCGGACATCATCATGTAGACATATTTTGCTTCAAAGTCGTCCAGTAACCAAGAGCTTACATACCCATTATTATTATTCCATATTCCCCCAACAATTTGAGAATCTTCAACCCTTTCACAAAGGTAAGAAGCTTTGCTCGATGCTCTTTCAAATATGGACAAAATTCACGCTCCCTGAGCTAATCCTTTGTCGGACATCATCATGTGGACATATTTTCATAGCATTATCAGGTATACTTTTGACATAGGGCTGAATATCCCTTTTCTTGTAGTCTCTTGTTATTTACTTTGTTGTAATATGGACATATTTTCTTAGCGTTTTCAGGTAAAGTTTTGGCATAGGGCTGAAAATCCCCTTTTTTGTAGTCTCTTGAGCTGTGCTTTGTTGCATTATCATGCTAATCTTCATCTTTTTTTTCGCCTTTTCTCCTGTACAGACGGGGACATATTTTCATAGCATTATCAGGTATACTTTTGACATAGGGCTGAATATCCCTTTTCTTGTAGTCTCTTGTGATTTACTTTGTTGTATTATGGACATATTTTCGTAGCGTTTTCAGGTAAAGTTTTGGGGCTGAAAATCCCCTTTTTTGTAGTCTCTTGAGTTGTGCTTTGTTGCATTATCATGCTAATCTTCATCTTTTTCTTCGCCTTTTCCCCTGTACAGACGGGGTCGGCCTTTTTCGTCAGCCTCTCAATCAGCCCTAACTAGGGTGATTCCTTTGGGCTGACATTTGGTTTTGGCGACAAATTTTACGAGTGGATGCCCTTCGCCTTCGCTCTCAACCTTTGCTATTTCTTTAGGAAGGGAAATTCAGGCTGGTATGCTCCCTGTTTAAAATCCAACGGCCAGACTAAGCTGGTCTACTCCCTGATTAAATCAGCCTCTCAATCAGCCCTAACTAGGGTGATTCCTTTGGGCTGACATTTGGTTTTGGCGACAAATTTTACGAGTGGATGCCCTTCGCTCTCAACCTTTATTAGGAAGGGAACCTTTATTAGGATGCTTCTTTAGGAAGGGAAATTCAGGCTGGTATGCTCCCTGTTTAAAGTCCCCAGCCAGACGTAGGGTGATTGCTTTGGGCTGACATTTGGTTTTGGCTACAAATTTTACGAGTGGATGCCCTTCGCTCTCAACCTTTGCTATTTCTTTAGTAAGGGAAATTCAGGCTGGTATGCTCCCTGATTAAAGTCCCCCAGCCAGACTAAGCTGGTCTACTCCCTGCTTAACGTCCCCCCAACCAGACAATAGCCTAGCTAATGGCGATTTTGTTTTCAGGAGTTTCAGGTCGTGGTTATGTACCGGGTTGAGATAGGCAAGGTTGGTAAACTAACCTTGTTTTTAGGTTACCACTCCCATACCAAACTGTAGATACAATGTCCTGTCTCAACCCAACCCGGTACATAACCACAACCTCAGAACTCCTGCTTAACGTCCCCCCAACCAGACAATAGCCTAGCTAATGGCGATTTTGTTTTCAGGAGTTTCAGGTCGTGGTTATGTACCGGGTCGAGATAGGCAAGGTTGGTAAACTAACCTTGTTTTTAGGTTACCACTCCCATGCCAAACTGTAGAAACAATGTCCTGTCTCAACCCAACCCGGCACATAACCACAACCTCAGGACATATTTCATGTAACGCTTCTCCAAATGCTTTTATCAGGTTCAAATGATCAGGCTTCGAATTCTTTAAAGATATCTCAGCATTCTACGATATGGAAAACCGATCTGCGGATCTTGGTGACACATTTTCGGTGATGTGTGATATTCTATGGTCAATCGGTCATGAAGACTCTTTTCTTTGAGAGTAGCAACTCTGATTCTTCTCTTCTATATTTGTTTTTATCTTTGTTCATTTCCTAATTAATCTTGCTTCTTCTAATTCCCGTTGATCCAAACCAAATTTCAAACATTAAATTGCTTACAATCAATGTCCTCCCGATCTATCTCCCGATCCTCCATTTGAGAGTAGCAACTTCTTCTCTTCTATATTTGTTCTTATCTTTGTTCATTTCCTAATTAATCTTGCTTCTTCTAAGTCCCGTTGATCCAAACCAAATTTCAAACATTAAATTGCTTACAATCAATGTCCTCCCGATCCTCCAAATGCCATATTAATTCTGAGATCCTTAAACTTACGAGTAAAATGCCTTCCGAATTCTTAGTTGATTCTAGAAAAGTCACATTTAACTAGAGTAGTTGGTTCACCAAGACAGTTTTTTGCCTAGTTTTTCTTATGTTTATCGACAAAATTACACGAACATTCGTCAAAACTTAGAAAAAAACACTCCTAATCCTTGAGTTAATTCCAGAAAAAAGCTAGAAAGTGGTATATCCCTTCGCGGCAATTCCTTCGTTCCGCAGAGCCATGTGGGTTTGTCATCAATGCCAGTGTGTCCACCATTTTTTTATACATTTCTCATGTGTTGGGTTAGTTCTTCGTTTAGCATAAGGCGTATAATATCTTTAGTAGCGCGGTCAAACTTTTATGACTTGGCGAAACGGAGCGCCTTAATTCGTAGGTAAATCTAGAAATCTTGTGTAATCTACTACTATTTACATATAGGACTTATTAAAACTTAGAGACCTATCCCAATATCAATGTTCCCATACTAGAAGTTAGTTGTACACGACTTGTGGAATCCCATTGAACGACGTAAATTCTCAGATCGCCTATAACCAAGCAAGGATTTTGCTAAACGGTTCTGATTGTTAATTCTTTATTAAAACTTAGAGACCTATCCCAATATCAATATTCCCATACTAGAAGTTAGTTGTACACGACTTGTGGAATCCCATTGAACGACGTTAATTCTCAGATCGCCTATAACCAAGCAAGGATTTTGATAAACGGTTCTGATTGTTAATTTTCTAAAATGCCATATTAATTCTGAGATCCTTAAACTTACGAGTAAAATGCCTTCCGAATTCTTAGTTGATTCTAGAAAAGTCACATTTAAGTAGAGTAGTTGGTTCACCAAGACAGTTTGTTGCCTGGTTCTTCTTATGTTTATCGACAAAATTACACGAACATTCGTCAAAACTTAAAAAAAAAACACTCCTAATCCTTGAGTTAATTCCAGAAAATGCCATATTAATTCTGAGATCCTTAAACTTACGAGTAAAATGCCTTCCGAATTCTTAGTTGATTCTAGAAAAGTCACATTTAACTGGAGTAGTTGGTTCACCAAGACAGTTTTTTGCCTGGTTCTTATGTTTATCGACAAAATTACACGAACATTCGTCAAAAATTAAAAAAAAACACTCCTAATCCTTAAGTTAATTCCAGAAAAAAAAGCTAGAAAGTGTACATCCCTTCGCGGCAATTCCTTCGTTCGATATACACAGTCACTCCGGAAACCACCCCCTCCTCTCATTTAGAATCCCCGACTACATTTCACAAAGTCAAACCCATTTGTCAAACGCCACGGCGATATCATGACAATGTTACTTAGCTGTAAAAACACCACATTGTCTTTATAAAGCCCCCCGGCCCGGAAGTCGTTTGGGTGTATTTATCGTTCGTGATGACGGGAGTTTTCGTTTTTCCAGAAGTGGCATTTCATGAATTTTCCGAGACATAAATTTCCACCGTGCTTTTCCTTGTGTGTACATACTACAAAGTACAAACCCTTTTACAGGGTAGATTGTTTTCTTTGATTGTGTCTGGCTAAGGGATCGTTGTCTGGCTGAGGGAATATAAACAGAGAGTAGATCAGCGTCTAGCTAGGGGACTATAAACAGGGAGTAGACGGGAGTTTTCGTTTTTCCAGAAGTGGCATTTCATGAATTTTCCGAGACATAAATTTCCCCCGTGCTTTTCCTTGTGTGTACAAACTACAAAGTACAAACCCTTTTACAGGGTAGATTGTTTTCTTTGATTCTGTCTGGCTAAGGGATCGTTGTCTGGCTGAGGGAATATAAACAGAGAGTAGATCAGCGTCTAGCTAGGGAAGTACACTATAAACAGGAAGTACACGGGAGTTTTCGTTTTTCCAGAAGTGGCATTTCATGAATTTTCCGAGACATAAATTTCCCCCGTGCTTTTCCTTGTGTGTACAAACTGCAAAGTACAAACCCTTTTACAGGGTAGATTGTTTTAAACAGAGAGTAGATCAGATTGTTTTAAACAGAGAGCGTCTAGCTAGGGGACTATAAACAGGAAGTACACTAGTCCAATATTTTCCTTACGCTATATCAATAGCGAAGGCTGTGTGCGAAGGGCATCCACTCGTAAAATTTGTAGCCAAAACCAAATGTCAGCCCAAAAGCGATCACCCTAGTTAGGGCTGATTGAGGGGCTGACGAAAAACGCCGACCCCGTCTAAACACGGGAAAAGGCAAAGAAGAAGAAGAAGTAGCCAAAACCAAATGTCAGCCCAAAAGCGATCACCCTAGTTAGGGCTGATTGAGGGGCTGACGAAAAACGCCGACCCCGTCTAAACATGGGAAAAGGCAAAGAAGAAGAAGAAGATTGTTTTGTTTGATTGCCGTGTTTGCTGTTATCGTTGAATCTCTTTGTTATATTTCATGTAACGCTTCTCCAAATGCTTTTATCAGGTTCAAATGATCAGGCTTCGAATTCTTTAAAGATATCTCAGCATTCTACGATGTGGAAAACCGATCTGCGGATCTTGGTGACACATTTTCGGTGATGTGTGTGATATTCTATGGTCAATCGGTCATGAAGACTCTTTTCTTTGAGAGTGATATTTCATGTAACGCTTCTCCAAATGCTTTTATCAGGTTCAAATGATCAGGCTTCGAATTCTTTAAAGATATCTCAGCATTCTACGAATTCTACAATATGGAAAACCGATCTGCGGATCTTGGTGACACATTTTCGGTGATGTGTGATATTCTATGGTCAATCGGTCATGAAGACTCTTTTCTTTGAGAGTGGCAACTTCTTCTCTTCTATATTTG
Source organism: Diaphorina citri (assembly GCF_000475195.1). Taxonomy (NCBI): domain Eukaryota; kingdom Metazoa; phylum Arthropoda; class Insecta; order Hemiptera; family Psyllidae; genus Diaphorina; species Diaphorina citri. Next base: position 6,491 of record NW_007381433.1, on the reverse strand, counting down.
TTCTTATCTTTGTTCATTTCCTAATTAATCTTGCTTCTTCTAAGTCCCGTTGATCCAAACCAAATTTCAAACATTAAATTGCTTACAATCAATGTCCTCCCGATCTACCCCCCGATCCTCCAAAAAAGAAACGCAACTCGGGCTCATTTTCATTACCACTTAAACGGCCCTCTTTATCTGTTTCAACATACTGCTTAATAACAAAGGAGAGCGGGTAATCAAGGATACAAATGTGGTCGAAACACGCGAAACTCGACTCGCTTTTATTTACCTTTACATCCCATTCCGGGACAAATGGGGTGTTTTTCGAATGACATGTTAAAGTGGCGGGGTGTACCCCCTAGCTCTGAGGGAGAAATGATCCTCCTTCTCCCTTCTGTTTCCAATTAATAGGGCATTGAAAAGAGGAAATCGTGTACCTATTTGGAGGGGCAAATGAGACATTTCTGCATTTCAGTTAATAAAGAATTGGAAATAGGAAATGGCTGTTTGGTGGTCTATTTTTATTCTTTTGTTTTATATTTTATTTTTATTTATATTTATTAGAGTGTGATTTTGTTTAATAACAAAAAATTGTCAAAGTAATGAAATTGGCAAAAAGGCTCTTCCCAAATCAAACAATACCGAAAATGTCTTCACCATTTTCAATGTCGTAAACGAAGCACGGAGAGCAAACAGCGAGATGTAAAAAAAAAGTATTGAAAGTATATATGAGATACAGCTTGTAATGTTCCACCGATATTTATGATGGATAGGTATTATTACAACATTTAACATGTTCCAAAACACCAGACACACGAGACATACATACACAATACATACATACAGGGTGGTACAGAAAGAACACCAGCAGGTGCTAATACTGTCAGGACCGTAGTAAAAGAGACTGATATACTGATAGTGATAGGGAGCACAAATGCCAGCATTGTATTGGCGTATGTTACAAATCTCTGAAAAATACAAGTATATTGGCATTACTGGCGATAATTAATGAATATTTTAATTTATTTTTTTTTTTAAGCTGTGTATTCAACGTGATATAGGGTGATGAAAATTATAAAAAAAAATTAATATTTTATTAAAATTAAAGCACTCCCACTCATAATAAGGAACAAACTAAAATGAAGAGTCACGCGACACGTTTCCACTGGCATTGCTACGCGACATTCCTTTGATACGGACCGACTTTCATCGGATAGAAGTCGCATGGTCGCACGACTTTTTTTCGTGTCGCGCGACACGTTTCCACTATGCGATTTTTGTCGCGCGACCCTGTCGCGCGGCAAAAGTCGCGTTGGTGGAAATCCACCTTTAGACAAAAAACACATTCCTCTACACACTCTACATTTTCGGGAGAAAATTTTACCATTTATACGATTCTTGCTCTTCTCTCTTCCCCTTTATCCTCTTTGTATTTTTTTATGGAGAATATTGGTGTGTGCTCAACGTTCTATGAAGAAAGAAGAAGAGAAGGAAGAGGTAGAGAGGATAACATTGGGAAATGGAAGAAACACAGAGTAAGCTAATGTGAAATGAATGACATGTGCCAAAAATATAAAATGCCAAGTCTTTTTTATTATTATCACTTCTTGTTCCTATTATTTCTAATGCAGACACATGTGTAGTAAAAATGAGTGTATTGGAAGTTAGGTGCTGCTACATAACGTAGAGAAGCTACATTATAATAAATTTCAACATTGATAAAAAATATGTGTACATATTAAAATCAGAAATTACAAATTCTGAATACTATGGGTGGCAATGTTGCATTCAAGTTGTGCTGTGCGAATTGATTTCTTTTGTCGCGGAAGAAAAGCGATAGAAATATATATATACCTATATATATTTTAGTGGATGTGTTCTTTTCCAAAGAATGAAATCCATGAACCTTTGAAATACACAATACATCCAAAGAAGATGGGAAGAAGTTAAAGGGAAAATAAATATGCTACACAGTATAACACGAATGCTACATGCGCTAAGCAGTAATGAGACTTATCTAAACAAAGACATTTTAGTTACAGCAGCAGTGAATATACAGTAGCTACACCATTACAGAAGTACACCTATACAACAGAACACACGAGGATATTAAAACTGACAAATTGGAGGCGTCTGGTTTATACATCTATCAATTACCCTTCGATAAACTGAAGAAGATGAAATCCAAAATAAATACACATCTAAGAATAGACTTGGCTAGAACAACATACAAAGTCGTACGAGGAAAATGTGTTGATCATTGATTTTATGTCGAAAACTAAACGATTTACCCGTGAAACTAATTAAAATAGAATCATGTCGGACAGTAACTAAACATGATACCGACATACACTGAACAGACAATATTGTAAAGATCATAGCCAGAGGGTTAGCGACATTAGACAGAATAGAAAACAGTTCCGTAAAGAATAGACTATGCTCTGTCTATCCTGGCCAAATGAGAAAAGGCATCCTACATGATACCGACATACACTGAACAGACAATATTGTAAAGATCATAGCCAGAGGGTTAGCGACATTAGACAGAATAGAAAACAGTTCCATAAAGAATAGACTATGCTCTGTCTATCCTGGCCAAATGAGAAAAGGCATCCTTTTTTCAAATGAAAATTCAAATGCGTTGCCATTAAAATATCTAGGACACGTTTGGCGTCAAGTAATCAAGTTTACTTTAAAAACGAAGAAGAGTGCTCATCGGAAAAGAAAAACGTAATGTCTCGTAAAGTTTATGAGCTGTGAAATAAACAGAAGTCAGCACCAGCACTCGACACAAAAAAAATCCATGTGATTATTCCCCACGAAAAGATCAACATGTTGTCGCTTTTGAGGCAAAAGATGATTGTATCGAAAAACAATGCATGAAAAAGATGTGGTTCTATTGGTATTGAAAATGCCTCAACATGTTGTCGCTTTTGAGGCAAAAGATGATTGTATGGAAAAACAATGCATGAAAAAGATGTGGTTCTATTGGTATTGAAAATGCCTAAAGTAAACCACTCGACGCGGTGGTTCTGTGATCAAAATTTGGGTTGTAACTAGCCTGATGAAGCCAATTTTGAATCAGGAAATTCCCGTAGTAACAAAGACCTATGCGGTGGTTCTGTGCTCAAAATTTGGGTTGTAATTAGCCTGATGAAGCCAATTTTGAATCAGAAAATTCCCGTAGTAACAAAGACCTATGTACGACTAATGTACCAATATGTAAGAATCAAAGGAATCTGGGAAGCGAATCAGGGATCTCTGTGAAATTTGTGTTTGCCTCTTTACTTAGTAATAAAATGTATATCTTGACCAACTACCAATAATGATCTCAATGAATGTCAATTATGGTCTCATTTATCAATCATCTTCATGATATTGTAATCCTGTTTTCAGTATTTTCCATTTTACGATGTCTCATTTCATCCTTTACATCACTTTTGCCTCGTGTGCGACTAAATTCAATGCTTTTATGCTACGCGATGACATTATATGCTTTGCACCCCCGCGCCCCCTATGTACGATGTACAAAACATCAATAAATATGACGTACAAGTACAAGCTATTTGAACACGATATTTCCGATGTTGATGCCAATCCAAATTTTTGGAACATTTCAATGTGTTACAATGGGTGTCTCTCACACTTTTTATATCACTTTAATAAGAAAAAAATCAATTTAGAGGTGGTTTATCAAACGGTATTTGTGTCAGCAAGGACTGAAACAAGAGTTTCTCACAGATATGATACTCGTAGATTAAAAAATAAACAAAAACTACCCATTGGTAGATGTTACCAAAGCATTTGACACAAACTGTTAAAAAAGAAGGAGTACTAAGCACGGCACTTTTATCCATTTCTTTTATGAGGTGTAAAAATATTGATGCCCCAAAATCCATCAAGCAATCAAGATCGTTAAAATCAACACTCAAGAGGTCTAAAACAAGGAGCAACACTGGGACAAACTGTGACTAAGTCCACACACGGGAAGAAAATGGGAAATTGGACAAGGCTACTGTAGTTCGGGAGGGTAAATTGTGAAGTATGTTTTGAGGTTTCATATATTTATTTCATTGATACTTGATGTTGGGCAGATTTCATCTTACCTATAACGATGACGCAAGGGAAAAAGACGGGCAGCAATGTATGAGGTGTAAAAATATTGATGCCCCAATATCCATCAAGCAATCAAGATCGTTAAAATCAACACTCAAGAGGTCTAAAACAAGGAGCAACACTGGGACCAACTGTGACATTTTTTGTACATTTTCAACCAGCTCTATCGTAATGGGGTCATAGCACTCTTGCTATGGCCTCAAGTGTCTTTGTTATTACAAAGCTTCCTGTATCCTGAACTCCCAATTTTGGGGATATTTGGGCGCGGTTAGGTTGACATTGTCCAGAATTTGATTGATTGAAGGGAACACACACCACATGACAGGATGTGGATGAGACCTCCAGTTGTATAAACACAGGAACAATCCCTTGAACTCACACACCGTTCAACCCTTCCTGAAAAAGTGACTTGGTGTTCAATAACAGTTATTATTACCATTAAGATCACATTTATTATTGTTATGCATTTAATATCTAAGTATGTATAACATTCCAAATACTCACTACGCCACACCAAACACACAAGTACGCAATATGATAATCCTACCTTTGTTGATTTGATCATCATCAAAAACTACAATTTATTTAGCATAATTCTTTACCAAAACAATGACTAATACTCATAGTCAAAATGGATATAATATGTAGGTAGTTATATTCCAGATTAAAATGTAAAACCATTTAGCCCCATGCAAGGGCATTCAGCAACCAGAATCCCATGGCAAAAGTAAAATAAACAATTTCAGTCATAGTACACTAATAACAACTAACACTACAATATTAAACGTTCTCTTGCTTACTGATAACCATTACTACAATACATATTGCTATATTTATCCACTGATATAACTATTACTACAATATTCTATTGACTATTCAAAGCTCTCGGTACAACAGGTAACAGGAATACTCTTGACCTTCGCAGGTTTTTATTGCATTTCTATTCAAATATAAATTGAAGAAGATAATGAGAATAGTGAAGAACTTGTACTATCGTAGCGTACAAACAAAACAACTCGTTTTATGTCACCTGAGCTATTATAGGTGGAAGAAAATGCCTCAGGCTATAACCACGCCTCCAGGTTTCTTTCAAAGAAGATGGGAATTTCATTATACTTTTGGCTAGATATTTCAATTGAACTTTTGGTCCTCAGTTTAGTTGCTATGGGTGTTTTAAGTGATATTTGGTATTTCATCAGGCTAGGCTCTCGAATGGTTTTCTACCAACAGGTTATAGGGCAATAGACATTGACATTCCAAATGAATTGCAATTTAACACTTACCTAACTATGGGCGTTCTTGTGGATTATGATCACTACATTATCTAAGTCTACAACTCTACATGCTACACAAAATTAAGGTGAATGTTGATCCCAGATGGAAAACGCATACTTACTGAAGTGCCCGCACTTTAGGCACCTCTGGTCACTTGACTCTCACAATGAAACTTTGTACTTTTCTATCGTACAACCTGCGGACCTGCCTTCAATCGACCTTGAAAACTGATTTTTTTATTGCAATTGTTTCGCGGATTCTACTCATTCCCTTGTCAGAAGGTTTCCTTAAGGATTTTTTCAATTGAACTTTTTCTCTCCTTGGTGAGCTTGAAATCGGTTCGTTTTCACGATTTGACTATAATTTTTCCAATGTCCGAGAGCGGCGAGGTCGTTAGGCAACTCTTTTTCTCCTTCACAATCATTGTTTCATTACGAACTTGTAGGTTCTATAACTTCTACAGTTTTTTTATGTCACGCTGTAAAAAAGCGAACGAATATTATGTGGAAGTATTTTGAGCACCTTGCAATGATGAAAGAATAGAATGGCAATAAAACAAGTTGGCAGTATTTCAAGAGATTGAAAACCGTTTCGCTGAGACACCGAGGTACCTGAGAGTTCTAGTTTTTTTATGATTTGACATTCTAGGAACAGTGAGGTTCCCACCAAGGGACTTTGGTGATTATGTGCAACATCTGTACTTATCTGTATGTTCACGTTGATTTTTCCTCGAGCAACTTGTTCAACAAACTTTCTGCCTTTTGTTTTGCTGGTAATTACCAGATTTGTCTATTATAGGTGTCTTTTCTTCTTTCTTTATCAATTTCTTTCTACTGTAGTCTGTCCCGTTGACACAGGTTCCGTTCCTGTTGACACACTGTACTTGTACTGTTGATGCAATGAGACTGCTTGTTCCACTTTGACAGTCTACAAGTTTTCAATACGGCTTTGCAACTAATGCAACAGTGAATCCTGGACTGCCCCCGTGTTTGGTCACATAACTGCAGGTCCAGTAAGTATCAACTTTTCGGTGCACCCTATTTTCTGATGGCAAACCGAGGAATGAATTCCACAAAGTAAATATTGATCATCATGTTGGACTACAGCGGAGAGAAAGA
>NW_007381432.1:17223-23747 GCF_000475195.1 Diaphorina citri | reverse complement strand
AAAAAATAAGAAAAAGTTCATTGTGGTCCCATCAGTTTTTGCTTTTCCTAAATTAGATTGAAAATCCAATAGATTAGAATTAGATACCATAAAATAGTAAATAATTAGGTTGTAATAACAATAAAAAGTGGGGTTTGTAAAAGCAACCCAATTCGAGGAAAGTTTTGTCAAGTCTAATTATTATTGGCACCTAATTTGAAGATTAACAAGGAGTTACATTGATGGAATATATTAAATTATGACTTATGGTAATACTGAACAAGTATAACTCCAGGATGAACAAATACATATAAATCCAGGACCAGAACTACAGTCTCAAGCAAGGTCTACAGCTCTACAGTATAACAACACGCATTCAGTTCGCGTTGGGTTCGCATCATACCCGTGTTGGAATGAAAAACACAGCTGTAGACACGAAAATCGTTAAAAAATGTAACAATAAAATGAGACATTTCTGGCCGTCTGGCCCTAAATACCTGATAACAAAATTGCTAAGAAATAAAAGATGTAGTTACGGCTATTCACTAGATACTAAAGGAACATGGCCCATTTTTTCACTTATTTACTAGATGCACCTCGAAAATCTACTTGTTAAATATTATTCTAATTTATGAGGACGAGAAAATATAGAATTTGGTCGCTCAAGCCGACAACGAGATGTCTCCCAACTTGGCATTTCAATCTAGTCAATTCTAGTCTTTTTTCTTTCCTTATCCTTTAGGAAAGAAAGTAATGTATTTTTATATCTTTTCCAGAATTGTTCTATTACCACATAAGTTTGTTTATTTTTTCCCTTCTATCCCCATTATTTTTATAATTTTCTTTTTCATTTTTTCTTTCCTTATCCTTTAGGAAAGAAAGTAATGTATTTTTATATCTTTTCCAGAATTGTTCTATTACCACATAAGTTTGTTTATTTTTTCCCTTCTATCCCCATTATTTTTTATAATTTTCTTTTTCAGTCACCTACATAGTTTTTCTTTAGTATTCCATTAGGTCTCTTTTCGTTTTCAACCTTTTCTTCTTCCCCTTTTCCAAATTTTCTCTCCATTACCTCTTTAGTTCCTTTCCACCTTCCCTTCGTCTTTAGTTCTTCATGTTAAGTAGTTCGTTCCTCTTCTTCTCTCGACGTCTTTTCTTGACGTCCTCAATCTTTCCACGACTTCTTGATCTCGAACGTCCACTCCCACTTGAGATGTTCAGCGTCGTCATCGTCGGTGAACAGACTTTGGACGCTGTACACACCGCGGGCTAACATCCCGGAGGGGGCATCCTCGGGGGGCGTGGTGTAGGATTGGAGCTCGAGGGAGGGCGGGTAGGAGCCGACCATGTGCACCATCTTGTCCACTGCGAACCGAAGAGGGAGGAGAATGAGTGTTACCTATTAAATTAAATTTTTAATTTTTATTTTCCTTATCCTATGGAAAGGAAGGAAGGGAAGTATATGGGTGATTGAAATAGGAGTGCAAATTTCTTGCCGATGGTCGGCATCGAAACCATGAAGTGGCTAGATTGAAGATTTTTCCCAGGATTAAAAATAATAATAGTGTGCAATGAAAGAAAAGAGAAGATTGAAAAAAATGGGCCACAAAGAGAAGAAATCTTTGAAAGTGTGTACCTAGTTGAATTTTACAAAAGAAACTACACCCACTTGAGATGTTCAGCGTCGTCATCGTCGGTGAACAGACTTTGGACGCTGTACACACCGCGGGCTAACATCCCGGAGGGGGCATCTTCGGGGGGCGTGGTGTAGGATTGGAGCTCGAGGGAGGGCGGATAGGAGCCGACCATGTGAACCATCTTGTCCACTGCGAACCGAAGAGGGAGGAGAATGAGTGTTATTGAATTAATTATTTACTTTTTACTTTCCTTATCCTATGGAAAGGAAGGAAGGGAAGTGTTCGGGTGATTGAAATAGGAGTGCAAATTTTTTGCCGATGGTCGGCATCGAAAACGTGAAGTGGCTAGATTGAAGATTTTTCCCAGGATTAAAAATAATAATAGTGTGCAATGAAAGAAAAGAGAAGATTTAATAAAAAGGGCCACAAAGAGAAGAAATCTTTGTAAGTGTGTACCTAGTTGAATTTTACAAAAGAAACTACGTCGCAGTCGTACCTATTGGCTGAATCCCGCCAAGACATTTTTTAAAGAGGTTTGATTGGGGGAACTGTAAGAACGGAGGTATTATCGTGCCGAAATCGAAGACAGAAGGAGGACAGGATAGGAGAAAGCCAGCCTTTCCAAGAATAAACCTTAACAGTTTAGGATAAAACCTTAGCGCTTGCAAGGCAGACGCGCTACCCTACCAAGCTAACTAGGCTAAAAAAAAAAAAAAAAAAAACTTTAAAAAATTTGCTTGACCTTTCCTTTGAAAACATTGCTTGACCATTGCATCAACCTACATAAAATGAAGCTTGAGGATGTGTCTGTGTCCACACATCGATTTACTGATTCACATCAATCGGCGGGCGTCGACACACTTGTTAAGGTGTGGACACACCTTATTGAAAAACAAAAAAAGCGATCTGTTTTTCCTTTCCCCTATTGATTTTAATTTGTTTCACCAAGTGTTGTGTATACCCTTAAAAGTTCTAACTTTTTAATATACCTACCTTAACAAGTGTTTACAACCGCTGTACTTAGGAAAACTCAAGTATTGTTCAGGTAAGATTCCACCGTTCTAGCCTTCTATCAATTTTAAAAACATAATTAAATTAAATTACCAAGGAACAAAAAGGTAGCTATAAGTAGGTAGATGCTGTACCTATTAGAATCTTTAGATTCTAGTTTTACTCAGAGTACAAAATTACCTACAAGCAGCTAGGTAGGTACTCTAGGAAGGTATACCTACCTACACACGAGGTACCTAGTACTTACCTATTCAAATTGTAATTTATAGTTGAATGGGTATAATGCCAGAATTCTCGCAAGTCAGTATCCACATGAGACTTATTAGCTGGCCAACCATTAATTATGTATTGTTTCAATTTGATTAAACCCACAACTCTGAGCTGAAGCTTCAGCTCAGAGTTGTGGCCAGCATACATAACAATGCTCACCAAACGCATCTGCTATACTCTTTGCACTATTCAAAGTTTTATCTTTATAAATATATCTTGATCTTTGGGTATTTTTCTTTTTTGATTTTGTGTAGTCCCATAATTTCTTTTTACCTATCGATATGTCTTTTTCTACCCCACGCATGTATGTATTATGGTCTGATTTTATTTGTTTTTTGCATTGCTCTTTTATTTGCTTATAATTTGTATTCTCGTTGGTATGTGTTTTTCTTTTTATCTGTCGTCGAATGGTTTCTTTTTCTTTGAATATTTTACGAGTTTCCGTTGACCACCAAAACGGAAATGTTTGCTTTTTAACACGTGTTTTATTAGGATAGGTAGGTACATTTTTTTTCAAAATTTCATAGAAGATAGTATAGAAATTAGTTAGAGATGCGTTGGGACATTGACAGTTTATTGGCCTTTCTAGGCGTAGCTTAACACAGGTGACGTTAAAACCGGTCTTAAATGATCAAATGAGGTGTTTTCTAAAACTTTCTCGCTTTAAGTTCATAGGTCGTCGCGACAAATTTCAAGATCAGAGCTCATTTGTGTGAAAAAAATGTGAAAAAAATCCACCAAAGACCATTTTTTTTTCCGCTTTATGGTTTTCTGGACAAAATTTGCACCACCATTTTCGTGTTCCTGGTAAAAAGACCTTTAATTTGATATACAGGTCGACCAGGTTTGGATAAGTCCTTCTATGGGGACAGACAGACAGACAGACGACGGTCTGAGAGACCAAGATCTCAAGATTTTTCGATATTCACGTTCAGACTGTCTGACAGACCGAGGTCTTTCAGACGGTCTGAGAGACCAAGATCTCAAGATTTTTCGATATTCACGTTCAGACTGTCTGACAGACCGAGGTCTTTCAGACGGTCTGAGAGACCAAGATCTCAAGATTTTTCGATATTCACGTTCAGACTGTCTGACAGACCGAGGTCTTTCAGACGGTCTGAGAGACCAAGATCTCAAGATTTTTCGATATTCACGTTCAGACTGTCTGACAGACCGAGGTCTTTCAGACGGTCTGAGAGACCAAGCCCTCAAGATTTTTTCGATATTCACGGTCAGACTGTCTGGTAGACGCGGTCTGTTGAACAGCCGAAACCTATGTTTCGAAACGGGGGAAAAGCTTCAGACCATCTGAGACATCTAGGTCTCAAGATTTTTTCGATATTCACGCTTAGGCGAGAATGGCAGGCATACATAATAGCCAAGACTCAAGGTAGGGAAGTAAGAAGGTAAATTTTCGACATTCTGAAGACTCTCACGGGTCTCACGAATGAGTTAGTGAGTCAGTTGATGGGCACTCAACCAATGAAAATGTGAGTCATGAGTTGGATTTCAACCAGAGTTTTTCCTGACCTTGGCGAAAATAATTTTCCACCAATAGGACCGTAGAACGGACACAAAGAAATAGATTATTTATTATCATTATTATTATCTACTATAATAATATTATTGTTGGTAAAAATAGGTAATCGGAAATCATAATTATTACTCGTCACGTAAAAAATAGGACTTCTTCCCATAAAGAAAAAAAAAAAAAAAAAAAAAAAAAAAAAAAAAAAAAAAAAAAAGGAAAGAGAAAGGAAAGAGAAAACAACGAGGAGTTTCCAAGTTCCAACTCATAGTTTTTCCGAGAATTTTCCCATGACTATTTTTTTTTATTTAACTTCATGGAACTTCTCTTGGAGGGTTCCAGCAGTCATTGTTCATGGAACTTCCTTACTTTCCCATGAACTTAAAATAACTTTAATGCCCCCGCCAGGTTAATAACTTTGTCTGGTAGCCAAATACAACTACGACGGACAAAGAAAAAAAATACAATTTACTCGTACCAGTTGACCAATTATTTAAGTTGACATGCAATAAATTTCCCCACTGATCTGGCTGCCCATTTTGAAGGCAAGAGAAGTTGTATTCGATTGTGTGAAAGTTAATTCAGTCAAACATGGCTGAACCAATGAGATTTTAATATTTCGCTATGTTTACCTACGTCCAAAGAGGAATCTCATTGGTTTAGCCATGTTTGACTGAATTAAAATTCACATAATCGTCTTCAAAAAAGTCATGATAAAACCTACCTATTAAAAAAAAAAAAAAAAAAAAAAAACTTTCCACACATGTTGAATTTTAATTTTTATTTGTATGTTATATATAGATTTGGACGGTTTGTGTTTATGTGGTGAGTGTATTGGAGGAGTGGTGGTTTGTGTACGAGATGGTACATTTTTTATTAGCGGTAATGGTTGTATTGAATTTAATATTTTTTACATATAATTATCTTAATTTATAAATTTAAATAAAAATATGGTACTCGAAAAACACAATGGTATTTTATTCTTATTTACATAGATTTTTGTATTTTCGTAATACTGCCTCACAGCCTTATACCGTAAAAAAGATCTAGATGTCTGGTATACAGTAAAAGATCCCAGTAATTACACGGTATGCTTAGCACCGTAGAATAATAAAGAAACTTTATATCGCGTACTTTTTTACCGTAACAATTCTTAGAAAAAAGGTTTCCGAAGATCGAACAGTCGGTAGAAAAAAAATCGAGGGAAATCCCTTTACCTATAACAAATAAAAAGTCGAAAGTCAGTTACGACATATTTGTCCGTTAAAAAAACAAGACAAAAATTGGATACGAAAATTTTTTGTTGATCCCGTAAAAAAGACAGTGACTAAGGAAGAAAAGCCGGAAAAAGATTGTAAATTTTTAACAGGGGTAAAAGTTCTGCACAACTGATGATCTTTAACTCCCCTGAACAATCTTTTGGATGGAAAAGAAAAAAATCAGGAAGGGAAATAATAATGTTATCATTATTTTTTTTCATATTCCCTGCCTGATAACATAAGCGAAGGCCACAGACAGGGGACAGTCAGTAGACCAGGGGTATCTTCCGCCTGACATAGGTGTGGACCAGCTGGCATATATAGTATAATTTTCCAGGAAAAATGGTCCTAGTGACTTTTCCCATCGGCACGTTAAAAAAAAAATAGACTTAGCTAAAATAGTGATAAAATGAAACAAAGACTAAAAAAACGTAAAACGTATGCTCAGCAAATCTAACATTGCCAACTCGACACACGTACAAATTATCAATATGTAACATTTTTTATTATACGACGTAATCCAACTTGGTAAAAAGTATGTAATATCTGACTGGGTTAAAGTCAATGTATAAATACACGCTTTTGTAATCAATTTTAGTATTATACAAAAGTGAAAAAATAATTCCTTATTATTTTTTATGTTCTGTCCATGGTATCTAATAAAATAAAAAGTATAACTCTAAGACAAAAGTAACTTTTAAAAGACATCATGGAAGGATGAATCAATGTATCAATGGTTACCGGACCGACGCAAGAATTTTTTTTCCTTATTATAAGTTATAAAGGCGACTTAAAACTGCAGCGTTGGTGGGTAAAAATAACCAAAACGTACACACA
>NW_007381432.1:4797-14764 GCF_000475195.1 Diaphorina citri | reverse complement strand
AGAGCCAGTACCCGGGGGGACCAGGGCAGGGGATTTTCCCATGGGGGGAGGCCCTGACAGTGGCTCGATGGGGCCCATGGGACCTAACACCATGGGGTCGGTGATGAATGGAGATGGGATTGATGGCATGAAGAACTCACCGGCTAACGGAGGCCCAGGCACACCACGGGAAGACAGTGGATCCGGTATGGGAGATTATAATCTGGGCGGGTTTGGAGGTCCCGGGGAAAACAACGGCGCAGAGAATGAAAAAGTTGATGCGCGTTATGGTCCGTTAAAATTTGTCATTCGGAAAAAAATTACGTCGTGCGTACTGCGTAGTAGGGAGACAGGAATATATTGCGTACAGGACATTCGGAAAAAATTGTTAAAATTTGTCATTCGGAAAAAAATTACGTCGTGCGTACTGCGTAGTAGGGAGACAGGAATAGGTACATTGCGTACAGGACATTCGAAAAAAATCGGATGAAAGTCATGTCCCTCGACTTAGATTTGAAGTTTTTGTTTTTATTATTTTTTTTTTATTCTAGGTAGGTACGAGTGATTTTTTTTGAAGATGCTCATCGTCCCGAAATTGAAGAAAGAAGGAAGACAAGATAGGAGAAAGCCAGCCGTTCCAAGAACGAACTTTATTCCTCCAGGATAAAATCCGCTCCGGGCGGGAATCGAACCCGCGGCCTACCGCTTACAAGGCAGACGATCTACCAACCAAGCTAATTAGGCTAGCTCTACGAGAGACTCGAAATGAGGAGTATCGTTTATTATGGCATAGACATGGTAGAAAGAATAAGAGTCCAGGATAAAATCCGCTCCGGGCGGGAATCGAACCCGCGGCCTACCGCTTACAAGGCAGACGATCTACCAACCAAGCTAATTAGGCTGGCTCTACGAGAGACTCGAAATGAGGAGTATCGTTATTATGGCATGAGGAGTATCGTTATTATGGCATGGTAGAAAGAATAAGAAATGGCATAGGCATAGGCCCCAAATGCCCCGATTTTTTTCAAGTTGTGAGCGTTAAAAGACGCGCAAGCTCCAAGTAGAATAATGAGGAAGTAACAAGAAAAACCTCTTTGGATCGATAAATTATTGACGTTTTTCTTTCTCTCCATTTTTATCACGCGTTCTTTTTCTCTGTTTTTATTCGATCACATCTTCTCTTGTTTTCGTTTCTGATTTTGTATTCGTCTCTTGACAGATTTGCGATTTTTTCCCTCAAATTTTGCTGAAAATCAAAGAAAACCTAGTGAAATATGGCAAACGCAGAATAAGGATTGACTCTATTTAGCACAAGAATCTTGCTTGACCCAGAGGTAAGTTTTACTTTCAACAATAGGGACATCTACGGGGTTCGAAGCCTGCACTTAGGCATCAAGCTTTCAATAAACCTATTGAGCTTTCAGTTCTCCTCAAACACTTACAAAGCTTTGAGAAAAGAAGAAATTGAAGGATACATTTGCTACATCTGAAGATATGCAATTTATATCGAAGTCTGAAGAATCTGTGTGAATTTGAAGCTTGTTTGGTTTCATAGAGGATTGGTACATTCTCTTGATGAAAAATGGAAAGTAGTTAAGGTAACTGTAGTTGAGAATATTTCTTCAGTGTTTGACACAGAAAATAGAAACACCATGATAGCTACCTGTGTATAACACTGTAAAATGTATAACACTGCCTTGGCTAAACTCCATTTAGAAACCTTCTTACCATTGGTTTTGTTACTTGTTACACCTTACCTTGTGAAACCAGCTTGATCTTTGCAAACGTAAAATTTTAAGTTACTGGAGTTACTTTTGATCAAATACCTACCTATTTTCACGGTTTTTAGTACATGGGACACATTACCTTGCTGCAAAAACTGCACGAGATTTGATAAACTAAGAGCAGGAAGGGTCATATCTCAAGTTTTCTCCACCGCCTCTCTTATTAATGGGAGCTTTTTGTACTTACTTGGTATTTCTAATATTGTTTGGTGTAATATAATAGGGAAAATTGTACAAGTAAGATAGGCAGTAGGGTTTGGGTTGTTCAAAAAAAAAAAAAAAATCGTAAGAAATTTACAAGTGGGCATGGGCTCTAAGAGTGAAAAGTGAGGTGTGTTGGGTCGACAGACTGCCATATCGTGTGTGGCGGGACTCACCCTGTATACCTACTTATTATTAGATATTAGATTTGATTGTCACTGCTTATTTAAGTGTGGCTGTGGACCAAGCATGTCGCATTGTCACTCCTAATTAATTTCTCGGAAAGTTTTCCATGATTCATTCTTTGTGATGTTAGTTTTTCTCTTCAATACCTAGACATCATGTAGGTAGTTGGGTAGGTAGATAATGTAGATATACTACAAAGTAGTAAATAACATGTCACAATTAGTATTAAAATGTATTGCTCACAATAAAATGATTTCATTCATTCCTGATTGTTGAATAAAATATTTTTGAAAAAGAAGACACAGTGGAGAGGAGAAGAGAGGGACTGAGTTGGAGAAGAAGAATATTGAAGATATAGAGCCTAATTAATATCAACTTGGAAAATGTATGCTAAAGGCAAAGGTTCCACAGTGCCATCAGATGCACAAGCTCGAGAAAAATTAGCACTCTATGTTTACGAATATTTACTCCATGTAGGAGCTCAAAAAGCAGCACAAACATTTCTGACCGAGATCCGATGGGAAAAGAATATCACACTTGGTATGTTTTTATTTTATTTTTAGGCAAGTTTTATTAATAAAAAAAAATAATAAGTGATAGTTGTTATTAGTATTAACCTTGATGGATGCCTTTTTGTAAAGATTGTTACAAATCCAATTTATAAGCTAAATATAAATAACATTGGTAGTAGAGATACTTGTTCTATTTTGAAAATTTCAAGCTTTAAAAAGGTAACATCCTGATGAATGTTTGTTAATTTAAATTGCAGGTGAACCTCCTGGATTCCTACACTCCTGGTGGTGTGTGTTCTGGGATCTCTACTGTGCTGCACCTGAGCGTAGAGATACCTGTGAACATTCAAGTGAAGCAAAAGCTTTCCACGATTATGGTTTTGTCAATTCTGGCTATGGAGTGAATGGTATTAATCACAATGCAGGTCCTGCACCAAGTCCTCTCGGTCAGATGCCCCCTGGTGACATGCCTGGTGGTCCGATGCCTCCTGGATTCTTTCCCAACTCAACAATGAGACCTTCTCCCCCTACCCACCCCTCCTCTCAACCATCCCCTCACCCACAACCCCCTCCACCACATGGTCAGATGATGGGTAACCAGCCGTACATGGGACCCCGAGGATACCCGGGTGGTCCTCGGCCTGGACCCGGTGGTGTCTGTATGCCCAACATGAGCGGTGACTTCAGTGGTCCTCCTGGACAACCCATGATGCCCAATAACATGGATCCTTCCCGCTCTGGTCCTCCCGGTATGAGTATGAACCCAAGGATGAATCCCCCACGAGGGCCTGGTATGGGACCTGTAGGTCCAGGCTCCTATGGACCAGGCATGCGAGGACCACCACCCAACAGTAGTCTAGGGCCTGGAGGTCCAGGGTCCGGCCCTGGGATGCCTCCAATGTCTATGAGTGGCCCTGGTGGCAGACCCCAGTGGAATCCTAATGCAGGGGGAGGCCCCATGAACTACTCCTCCTCCTCCCCTGGTAACTATGCAGGTGGGCCACCAGGCTCCTCTGGGGGGCCAGGGGGCCCTGGTACTCCTATCATGCCTAGTCCACAGGATTCCTCTAACAGTGGCGGGGAGAGTATGTACACAATGATGAAGCCAGTACCCGGGGGCAACATGCCAGGGGATTTTCCCATGGGGGGAGGCCCTGACAGTGAAGAGGTACTACAGAAACAGCATTAAACAGAAAGAAAGGAACTAACTAAAAATTCTTTCTTATGGAAAACTTGAAAATCTCTACAGTTTATCTTTTATAAGAAAGAAACTACTGAACAGAACATTAGTATAATCCTAGTTGAGTAATTGAAGATTTTCAAGTCAGTAATTTATTTCATCATACCTACCTAAGTACTTAAGTATTATAAAAAAAAGTCAAATCGTTCTAATTTCCCCATCCCATGATGCTGAAACAGTCTGTCCCTAGCAATATATTTTAGGTATTTCATACAGCTTCCCACAGTTGTTAGATTTAGATCCCAAGTACATTACTTACCTATGTTGAATCCTTTTTCAATGTCTTCAATTGTATCACCATTGTTTTGATTGTATTTGTTTAGCAAAGTATCGAAGCTCTCTTCATCTCCACTATTCAATTTAGGGGCATTATCCTTTTTAGTTTCACTGTTTCCTTGTTGATGATTTGGTTCCACAGTGATTTCATTTTCAATAGGAATATTGGCACCTATCTGAGCTTCATCAGGTCTATTTGTGTTTGTTTCATCTTGAGTGTCTTTGGTTATACAAGTTGTTGGGTCATTTTGTTCACTTGCTAGGGTTTCAGATGTATTGAATGTTTTCTCATTGCTAGTATCAGTTCTGATTTTACTACTAGATGGTGGAGTTCCAAGGATAAGTTTCATGGCTGCATCCTCATCAATATCTTGAGTAGAGACAGGCATGGATCCAAATGATGACAGGGAGAGCCTGGAGCCGAGTGACTCCTCTATGTCATCCTTGATTGTCTTCACAACATCCATGCCTGATGATATTGGAGCAGCCTTCATTGGAGGAGACCATATCCCTGACAATATGAGAGCATCATCTGACCAGATATTTAGGAGACTAGAATTGACGGCCAGGTCAAACTCATATGGGAGAATACCCTGCAGTAGATTGATTGCAATGTCCAACTTTTCCATGTCTCGGAGCAGTGCTGTCTTCTTGTACATGGATGACAATGAGTTTGACTCACTGCTCATCATACTGAGGTAGCTCACCAGCAAACTATCATTGATTGCTAACCGTAGCCATGCACGGCACCGTCCAATGTCATTTGTTATCAAATTAAACTTGCTAATGTTGCTGATGATTTCTTGGTGTGAGAATATCAACACAACAGACCAGAAGTTACACTCGGGTTTCTTAATAATATCACTTGTCAAGGCAGACATTTTAGTCAGGATGGTTTCTCTCAGGCCATGTAGGAATAATGCCTCCAGTGTCGTACACAGAGCATTTGTAACTTCATTTGTGGTTTGTTTGCCCTGACTATGTGGCGGGTAAGTTTGTATCTCTTTGATATTGTTGTTGAGCTCATACATGATAGCATTCTTGAAGTGAGAATCTTGTTGTTTGGATGACACCATTGATCGGAATAATGATGTCATGGTGAGAATGGTTCATCCTCTAGTACAAAACAGAGTGGTAAAAATCTGGAATATGATTCAAAGAGAAAATATATTAGCAATATGTATAGATATTATGTGCCTTTTTTATTTTTTGAATGGGTATAAGGCAGTCCTAAAATCAACTTTTTGAGTTACCTATCTATATTGTTGGAAATAGTGCAAAAAGATCTACTTTTTATTTATATTGGTTGCAAACTTCACTTTAGTGTTGTATTGAAATGAGAGCAAAAACAAAATGACAAACTCTATTTAAACTTTAACTAGTCCTAAACTTTGACTCCATTTATCTCAAAACTATATATTTTTTTTAACTTGGTCCACTCTGCCTCTTAGCCATTAATTTTTATATGATGTTCTTTTTTGATAAGTATATTATAATTATCATCTGTCTGGTATTTAGTCTGATGGTATGTAAGTAATACCTACCTAATATATGTTTGTATGACTGTGATTTATGACTCAGATTGAATCACAAACATGAGTAGGTTCTTAAATATTTTCAACACGTACTTCAAATTCAAATATCAAAAGGTGGATCATTCCATGAAAAATTCAGTTCCAACCTATCTACTTATTGTTGGTCACTGGCATAAATCCCCCTAGGTGTTTAGGTAGCCCCCAAATGCCTAGAATTTGGATAACCATTTCAATCTTTGCACCCAAGGGGCCCTAGGCAAAACCTTGAGTGAGGGCTCCTGAAAAAGTATCATCTATGTTAAGTTGATGTTTCAGTGAATAATGGAAACTGGAGCTTTAACAAAAAGGAGGTTATCACTGTTCTAGTCAAGCACCTACCTAACTATTTTTCAACCTTTTTACTGATAAGATCCTTTACAACATAAACAATATTTAACAAAAAGGAGGTTATCACTGTTCTAGTCCAAGCACCTACCTAACTATTTTTTCAACCCTTTTACTGATAAGATCCCTTTACAACATAAACAATTATTACCCAAGCCCTTATTCACTGTCCCCGTTACTTACCTTTGAGATTTCTAATTTTTATTTTTCTTGTCCTACTACACCAAGGAAATTTTACTTCTCACACAGAAACGTACTCAGACTGCTGTCCTCAATATCAAGGACAAAAGACTAAACTAAATTTAACACTGTTAAGGGTTAGTAGTTAACTTTTCCTATTAATAAAATAATAAATTAAAAGAAAGTAAATATAATTAATTAAAACACCGAAAATTTTCTGACTGTGTGAAATGTTGAGCTGTTGTGATAGATAAAAGAAAAAAAATTCTTTTTGTTTTACATTTTTCATTGAATTCTTGTTGCGCCTGGTATTTTTTTTCTGATTAGACAAATGCGCAATGATCAAAGTATTTCACTTTACCTACCTGGGTTTTTTTTTTAACTTATTTTTTTATTGAGGGCCAGACCCTATTACTTTACTTTAGAGTCTTTTCGAGGGTAGGAGCATCGAGTTGTAAGCGCTAGGTCGCGGGTTCGATTCCTGCCCAAGGCGGAACTTCTTTCTAAATTGTAAAAGGTTCGTTTTGAAACGGCTGTCTTTTTTCCTAAATTTATTTTTAGGAGGTTTGACAGGGAAACTGTAACTGCTATGGTCTTATCGTCCCGGAATCGAAGAGAGAAGGAAGACAGGACTAGGAGAAAGCCAGCCGTTCCGAGAACGAACATTATACATGAGGATAAAATGCCCCGCCCGAGCGGGAATCGAACCTGCGGCTAGCGCTTACAAAGGCAGACGCACTACCAACTGCAGCTAACTAGGCTGGCTAAAGGTTCGTTTTTGAAACGGCTGGCTTTCTCCTATCCTGTTCTTCCTTCCCTCTTCGCCTGTCGGGGCGTAAAACCTTGCAGTTACAGTTCCCTTTCAAATTTCGGAAGAACCCTAAATCTGGCCCTGAGGGTAAGTGAATAGGTCTGTTAGGTTATTATTTGCATACTATTTTTAAAGTAGGGTCACGGTATTATTGATGCCATTCTACCGTTAGGTATTCTTTTCATGTGGCATCATAATCGGACAAAGGCCAAACTTACTACTATCATACTATTTTTTGTGCATATAAAATTAGAGTTATTTCATTCACTCCACTAATACACCTGCGCCGATTTACGAGTGGTAATCTAAGTTTCTCACCTATCAAAGTGCCAAGACATGAAGAACCCTGTCGCGCCTTTCATGAATGACATACCGAGAGATTGGTCATGAATGACATACAGACTATCAATGAAATACATACCTACAGACGTCTGATGACAATGACAATATATATTCCAGTAATAATAAATTAACAATAGGAAGTATTATAATTTGGTATGTCAGTTGTGGACCAAGATAAGTATTATTAATTATAATAATTATAATTATTATTACGATTCCAGCATTTTGATACTTAGGTAGTAAGTATCAAAGCTGGAAATCGAACCGGCCGACGTAGCGCTTACAAGGCGTCGCCATAGGAAAAGGTTTCATTTGTACCTAGGTACGCCCTACCTATCCTCAGTTTTTTTTTTTTTTGGGGCAAGCAGATAGGAAATATTTACCCGTATCATTATTATATTTCATAACCAATCATAACACTAATAGGTAAATACCATAACAGCAGCATGTCAACTCAAATGTATAGAGGGCGCATGTTTTGATAACCTATTTGTTGAAACATTGGCGGGCCGCGGTAAGGTATTCACCCCCCTCCCCCCCAGTTAAAAAAAATTGTGAAAAAAAATTCATGGGATTCATTGTTTTTTAAAAAGGAATACTGTGTGTGGATTGTGGAAGTCTCCAAAATCTTGTACGTTCTGGAACTAGGATGCAGCGTGCTAGTGATTTTAACCAAATTTTTAGTAAGTAGGTAGAAGTAGATATTTTTTATTAGATAAGATACCTACGTTTACCAAGATTACTTTTTAACTTCATTTTGTTTCAAAGAGTTTAAAGTAATAAAAAATAAATAAAAAGTCTCCTGTGAAATATTATTAATTTATATTTAATATTTATATACCCTGTGGCTCGCAGCGGCCGCACAATTTGACACAGGCGGGCCGCATGCGGCCCGCGGGCCGCCAGTTTGACATGCTGACCTACAGGAATACTGGTAGATTTCGTTACATGTTATAATAACATACCGAATTGCATTTATGTGCGGATATTACAGGGTGTTCTGAAACTGGTTCATTAGGGAAATTTATAACCGTAAAAATCAGTTTTTTACCCTTTCTCCTATAAAGTCCCCTATTTCTTAACATTCTCTTTGTTATGTTGAGGAATATTTATTGGGTTGCAATTTGATGGTTTTGTCTGTTTTAATATTTCCGCGGTTTCCAATGACTCACGAATACGAAACGATTTTTTTTCCGTGGATGCCGCCTCTCGAGGCGTATCTACAAATGGAATTAGGGAGTGTGTTCACATTGCCAACGAAGAAAATTGTAACTTTGGACTAAGGAAAAAATCATGAAGTGTGCACAGAGGAGTTACGGGTAATCTCATATGTGGTAGTTTTCAGGTTAAACACCACTGTAAACTAGAATAGAATTATACCTTACCCGATACTTAAGGTAAAGTAACTAAGTAAGAAATCCTATATTAATGCCTATATCCACACATTTGGATTCCCATCTCAGACCACAGATAGATAGTGTAATGTACTATTAGAACTTCCAATCCAACAAGACAGCAGAAAGTCAACCGGAAACAAAAGAAGTAAAATTATACCATAAATTGAAAACAAATTACGAATCGTATGGAGTATAATATAGATAGGGATATATCTAGATAAGTAATTATAATATATAGATATGTAAAGTATTACGGCCTTAATGGTGAGATAGGTAGGTACATACGAAAACAAATTAAATCTATCATTTCATTCTTTTGTCTGACTTACCAAAAGAAGATGATTGAAAGAAATTGAAATTATAGTAGGAATTAAGAATGTATACCTACCTAATAGTCTAGAAAAACGAAAACTTTTTGACGGAAAAAAATGGTGTAGTTCTGATTTTTTGCCAAAAGTCCGGGATGGTGTTCCTGAATGAGGGTCAAAAGTCACAAGCTAGGCGGGAACTAGAAGGGGCGGTAAGTGTTTCATTTTTCGTGGACTTTTTTAGTTTTTTGCAAATATCTTCGAAAACCGTTGTCTTCTATGCGAAAAAAGTATTTCCGATCGATTTGTTCAAAAACTTAAATTCTCTACAAAATGGTTACGTCCAAAACAATGGTTAATTTGCGCTAGGATTTACGGTTTTTGGAAATAATTGCAAAAAACTCTTGAACACTCGCGGGGACTTACGCCCTTCTGTGCCACAACGGTAAGTTGTAAGGACAAAATTGGAAGTAACCATTTTGGTAGGGAATTTAATTTTAATAACCAAATCAGTCGTTAATAAGTTACTTTTTTTCACTAGAACCGAAGGATTTTTGAGATATTTGCAAAAAACTAAAAAAAAGTCACGAGAAAATGGACAATGTACCTAGTATATGAAAAAAAAAATCAATTTCGAAGGGTACCTAGCTTATTTGGATTGATACTTATGGAGCTGGCTAGTGTGGCTACCCAAAAGTGAATTTTGGAATTTTTGACTTCCTTGATGGGAAAAAAAAAATAATAATAAAATGAATGGTTTCCAAGTTTCTAGACCTAGGTATTTGATATAAATTAAATAATTCCACGCTGGCCAAGTAAATGGACCTGGTGG
>NW_007381432.1:0-2657 GCF_000475195.1 Diaphorina citri | reverse complement strand
ACACATGTATGAGAGGGCGGTGACAATCTCCTTAGGACACCTGATCCGTACTATCCTCATGTCCCCGGGGGACCGGGGGGTCTCCTCGCGGACCACCGGTGGACGTATCAATGGTCCCCTCCTCCTCCTCATCAAGTACCCCGGAGGGGGGACGTAATCCTAAGGTAGGACCCACACAGACCGGTGGTCACCGGAGTAGAGTATCTGTTAACCTCCGTAGGGTCCCGGCACTGGCAGACCTGGAGGGTCCGGATGCTTGAATGACAACCCACCACCAGAGACAGAGCGTACGGACCAGGTATCACTCGGACCTGGATGTCCCAGGGTATATGGTCCAGGAGCACCCACTAAGTAGGAACCCAAGTACAATGAGTATGGCCCACAACAACATAGGTCTACGCCCTTCACTGGTACAATAACCCGTAGTAATCCCAACAGGTCCTCCTGGTGACTTTGTAGTGGCGAGTACAACCCGTATGTACTGTGGTGGCCCAGGTCCCGGCTCCTGGTGGCCCATAGGAGCCCCAGGGGCTACATGCCGACCAATGGGTAGTAGAATGGTACACCACCTCCCCAACACCACTGTACCACTCTCCTCCCAACAATCCCTCTCTTCCAGAGTAACAAACTCAACCCTTTCCTATGTACAACATGATGAAGCCAGTACCCGGGGGCAACATGCCAGGGGATTTTCCCATGGGGGGAGGCCCTGACAGTGGCTCGATGGGGCCCATGGGACCTAACATCATGGGGTCGGTGATGAATGGAGACGGGATTGATGGTATGAAGAACTCACCGGCTAATGGAGGCCCAGGCACACCACGGGAAGACAGTGGATCCGGTATGGGAGATTATAATCTGGGTGGGTTTGGAGGTCCCGGCGAAAACAACGGCGCAGAGAACGAGGCCATTCTGAAAATCAAGGAGAGTATGCAGGAGGAAGCGAAACGGTTTGAGAAGGACTCGGATCATCCGGACTACTACATTCCCTAGGAGTTGCGACTCAGCATGGGTGTGAGACATCCTATGTGTAGACAATGAATCTTATGTCTAGATGATGTATTGTACAAACCATTAGACACCCCCCCATGCATATGTAAATATACCAATAGTGAATAGTGCCCAGGAGTATATAGCCAAGTCACAGGTTAGGGATTACCCTAGAAAAAAAGGCAATAATATCTCACTGGGCAAAATGTATAGGTTTTCTATACTTCAGATCAAAAGTGAAAATTTCATGTAGGTAATTGCACTTTTGCTGTATAGCCAAGTCACAGGTTAGGGATTACCCTAGAAAAAAAGGCAATAATATCTCACTGGGCAAAATGTAGAGGTTTTCTATACTTCAGATCAAAAGTGAAAATTTCATGTAGGTAATTGCACTTTTGCTGTGGATAAAAACATATCTTCTTTATTCTGTTAAGGTAGAACTGAAAAATTCCCTTTACACCTCACTAAGAAGCCAGTTGCAATATAATTCCTACCAAGAAGAATGTGTAAACATTATTCTATGACCCTATAGGCGGTACCAGTGGTACGTGTACCACCGGTTGAGAACCTCTGCTATAGGCTACAAAGATGAGCTACTTTTTTTTGTCATAATTTTTGATATCTCAAATGATCCCTGTAAAGTTGTAAACTTACAGTGGGCATCACTCCCCTGAACAATTTTCCTCCATTTCAAATAGTGTGAATACCGCCTCCCCTGTACTTACACTTTAAGCTAGTGAAATTTTATGTTCTGTATTATGTATTTTTACCGTCTTTACTATTCCTAAGTAATGTATTATTTCTAGAGTTTAGATAGGATTCGATTTTTTAGTTGTGTAAATTTTTTTGTTGTTTCCCCTCGCCCGCCTCTTTTCAACTTTTTTAATCTTGGAAGTTTTTTTTATGAAACATCTATGACTGCTGCATAAAATAGCAAACTTAGTAGAACGTTTAAGATTTCAAATCAGGAGACAGAATATTAATTCGTATTTTAAGAAAACAAGATCCCAACCTCTTAAAAACTACACAAAATGGTAGACAGAGCAGCTCTTCATTCTCCTGTTTTTGTCTGTCCCCCTAAAATAATTGTAAATATTATAATAGACCCATGGTAAAACCCCCTTTTCATTTTACAATTTACATTTACAAATATTTCTTTACACACTGTATACAAATATGTACACCTCCTACCAGGGCTGCATTCCTGAAAGCAACTTTGCACTTCACGAAACTGTGACGTCACAGCAACCATAATAATGGTAGTGCAATGTTTTTAAAGGTTTTTCTTCCTTTAATCTGACGTAATTTTAGCGAAGCGCAAAATTGTCTTTTTTTTTTCATGGATTGCTGTGCCTTTTTTATTTTTTGAATGGGTATAAGGCAGTCCTAAAATCAACTTTCTGAGTTACCTATCTATATTGTTGGAAATAGTGCAAAAAGATCTACTTTTTATTTATATTGGTTGCAAACTTCACTTTAGTGTTGTATTGAAATGAGAGCAAAAACAAAATGACAAACTCTATTTAAACTTTAACTAGTCCTAAACTTTGACTCCATTTTTTATCTCAAAACTATATATTTTTTTTTTTTTGGTCCACTCTGCCTCTTAGCCATTAATTTTTATATGATGTTCTTTTTTGATAAGTATATTATAATTATCATCTGTC
>NW_007381431.1:0-13365 GCF_000475195.1 Diaphorina citri | reverse complement strand
GATGTATCATACCTCCATGCATGATGCGCGCCACTATGCACTTCCCTTCATCATTCATCTTGAGAGTGATGCCCTGGAACAGAGGAAAAAGAAATTAATGTAGATTATGTAGAGTGTAATGGCTGGATAATAAAGAAAAGAGAGTTACGATATGCTGGTCACATACTCCGTGGGTGAAATGGAACACTCCTACCCAAAATCATTGTAGGAAGAATAGAAGGTAAACGACCTCGTGGGAGGCAGATAAGGACATGGATGGATGGATGGATGACGTCAAGGAATGGAGCAACACACGGGGCAATCAGGAGGCTAACGCAAGACAGAGCAAAGTGGAGAGAGATCATTGAAAAAATATACAGGAGGCTAACGCAAGACAGAGCAAAGTGGAGAGAGATCATTGAAGAAATATACAGGAGGCTAACGCAAGACAGAGCAAAGTGGAGAGACATTATTGAAGAAATATAGAGCTACCTTGGATTGCACGAGGCCTGTAAGCAGTCCAGCTACTCGAATAAACACAACTGGCGCTCAGGAAAGGTGTGTCCAAACATAGTCGACCGGCCGTCGATCGAGATAAATCTATGTTGACGAGGCAGTGTAAACGATTCAGTCGACATCGATTGACGCGACGCAACGGCCGGTCTACTATAAATATATCAGCCAATCCAGAGTGGTCGTATGAGTTAGCAATCAATAATCACATGAATAATGGGATGACCTAAAGCTCAACACAGGGATGGGAGTGTCACCTTAATGGAAAAACTTTAATTCAATTGTGGTGGGCTCGCGAACATACTGCGAATATCGCGAACAAACCGCGGATACCGAGAACAAACCGCGAATACCGCGAACAAAACGCGAATACCGCGAACATAACGCAAATACCGCGAACAAACCGCGGATACCGAGAACAAACCACGAATACCGCGAACAAAACGCGAATACCGCGAACAAAACGCGAATACCGCGAACTTTTTTTTTTTTTTTTTGTAATTTTTCGGTCTACACATTCACACATCCTGGGGGATGAAGGTTAACACGATAAGAATGAGGAACAGCGCATACAATCTATAGAAACTAAAATTTTTAGGACCGGCCGCAGGCAAAAATTTTGGTTTCATCAATTATTTGCGGTTAAAAAAGAGCTGAAAAAATCTGCGTTTGCCTGAGATCGAACCCATAACTGCGAATATCGCGAACAAACCGCGGATACCGAGAACAAACCGCGGATACCGAGAACAAACCGCGAATACCGCGAACAAAACGCGAATACCGCGAACAAAACGCAAATACCGCGAACAAACCGCGAATACCGCGAACAAAACGCGAATACCGCGAACTATAAACTTTCACGGCTGTTATCTCACGAGGAAGACGTTTTAAGTTTGCTTCTATTCCTAATCTCCAGAATAAAATCGAAGTTTTATATGTTTATCTTCTTGTTTTTGTGAGTAATGAACCTCCACACACGTGTTCACACATCCTGGGGATGAAGGTTAACACGAAAAGAATGAGGAACAGCGCCGCAGGCAAAAATTGTGAGCTATACAATCTAAAGCCAACCGCGAATACCACGAGCAAACCGCGAATAGGTGACTTATCACAGAAGAATCGATGAGGACCTTCCACTTATGAAAATGAAGTTTCATCAATTATTTGCGGTTAAAAAAGAGCTGAAAAAATCTGCGTTTGCCTGAGATCGAACCCATAACTGCGAATATCGCGAACAAAACGCGAATACCGCGAACAAAACGCGAATACCGCGAACAAACCGCGGATAATGAGAACAAACCGCGAATACCGCGAACAAAACGCGAATACCGCGAACAATCCGCGAATACCGCGAACAATCCGCGAATACCGCGAACAACCGCAGATACCGCGAGCCAACCGCGAATACCACGAGAAACCCGCGAATAGGTGACTTATCACAGAAGAATCGATGAGGACCTTCCACTTATCACACATTTTCACTTTGGGATTGTTCTATGAGTAACCGCTAAACGAGAGAAGCCAAATTTAATATTAAGTTATTCAATCACTTCGGTTCTTATTCCTACACACATGATAAAGATACAATAAATTATTTGTTTCTCTCTCTCTTCCAAACTTCAAACCTATGGTCAAAATGTAGGAGAATCCTCCCCTCAAGCCCCTACATTTCCCCTGACCTCCTACATGGTTTTTGATAGTAGGGGGTCAAACACATTTTCACTTTGGGATTGTTCTATGAGTAACCGCTAAACGAGAGAAGCCAAATTTAATATTAAGTTATTCAATCACTTCGGTTCTCATTCCTACACACATGATAAAGATACAATAAATTATTTGTTTCTCTCTTATCAATTGGTGTACATGTAAGGGTTCTAGGAATGATGGTTCACGAAATATGCGCTTGTAACAAGTCAAAAAATTTCGAAAGTTATATCAGATTTTTGTCAGAGCTCATTCTCTCTTCTGCTTTCAGATTGGAAGGTTCTCTCTGCTCCCTCTCTCCTCTCTGTGATATCTCCAAATGTTTCAACATGATATTGATTTTTTTTTCAACAAGAGTTTCCATTAGAGTATTTAAGATGACCAAGGAGTCTTTCCTATGTAACTTTTCACGAGAAATCAATCGGTGTACATGTAAGGGTTCTAGGAATGATGGTTCACGAAATATGCGCTTGTAACAAGTCAAAAAATTTCGAGAGTTATATCCACTTTTTTTTTACACCAATAATTTACGACATACAGCCTGATTTCTTCGAATTTGCCATCAAAAATTTTGTCAAAAGAGAACGAATGTGCCATCAAATTCATATGACGAAAGTCTCTGGCCTATGGGTACAATGGACCTTCATGCAGTCCGAAACCGTTCGACTTCCGAAGTTCGCAGACTTTCACGAAGCTTTTACAGCCTTTATACAAATTATACACAAGCAAAGGATGCCCTTGGTCTCTTAAGGACCATCGAATAAAAAGCAGCGCCAGTAGAAACATAAATAAATTTGAGTAATTGGTGCCAAGGTTTCAGTTGCTGGTAATGCTGAGATTCACACTAAGGTCGAAACATGCTCCCGCATATTAAATAGAGGAAAAAAAAAATATACAAAGAGGAATATATCGCAGTATACCTAGCCCTCTCATCTACTTGCATCAAGAGCAGTAAGTTGTTTTCCATACATCACAACTTGGAATGAATAACAGAACACTTAGTACTTGTGCTTCCTAGGAGTATCTTGCAGTCTGAGTGAAGATCCATAAAACATGCACGTCAAAGCTGTATATCTCACATTTGCTGGCGTATAACTCCCAATCCGACTTATCACTTTTGCATATCCGGATCATATATTTAATATCAAATTTAATAAAAGAAGAAAAACTTTTTTGGTTTATTTTTTTCAGTTCGAAAAAAGTATCTAAAGTAGATCAAGGGTGTTTCTTGCTTGTGTTTCAATGGTGCCTCTTCAAACCCCAAGGAAATTTTTTGACGTAATTTCAGTCCAGACAACTGTAAAATTGGATCTCACAATTTTGTCTTATCTGATAGGTCATTAAGAAATGCATTAACCCTCTATTGTTGTACACCCGATATATTAATATCTTTGGATAATACAGCAAATTTTTGCGTATAGATGTACGATTTGAAATTTTATAGTTCGGAAAGTGCACAACATTTCGAAAACACAGAAGAGGCCAAGGAAAAATAACCAAACTTGCTGGTAAAACTCCGAAAACAATAATCTATTACCCCTCCCATTCTTTTCCACTCATTCCTATCGTTCCCCATCCTTCTCAACTTGAGCTTTTCTCCCAACTTTTTACTTTCCATTACATTATTAATAGGGAACCTACTGTGTAAGAAGGTACCGGAATAGCTCATTTAAAATCGGGAAATTGGTGAAACTATCTTCTTTAGCAGAGTCCCCCGAGTAAAAAAGTAATTTTTAGCAAATGTTTTGTCGTAGAGCTATGAAATTTTGTATGCATCGCTAGTATTCCCAGGACCCGACCATATAACAATTTGGTAAAAATCGGACCAATTTTGGACCACCAAGCGAAGCGCTCTTGCGATCTTTTTCCATTATATGTCGATTTCTGGAGTAATTTAATTTTGAGCAAATGGTTTGTCGTAGAGCTATGAAATTTTGTATGCATCGCTAGTATTCCCAGGACCCGACCGTATAACAATTTGGTAAAAATCGGACCAATTTGGACCACCAAGCGAAGCGCTCTTGCGATCTTTTTCCATTATATGTCGATTTTTGGAGTAATTGAAACTCGTGTGATGTTCACACCAGATTTTTCTTTTCGAGAAATTCTCTGCTCGTTATTTATACGTCGGATTTTTCAGTTGCTGGAAAGCGGTTCTGATTTTGATTAATTTTCATGTGTCGAGTGGCTTTACCATTATTATCAGCACAAGCATAATTGAATTTGCTCTATTTTTCATATGCGTACATGTGCGTGGGAATATAAATAAGCACTATGTACAGAGATGTAATATATAGATACAATGTCAAAAATAACTCGTTTTCTTGATGCGTGGGAATATAAATAAGAACTATGTAGATATAGATACAATGTCAAAAATAACTCGTTTTCTTGAACGCTATTTACCACAAAAACTCTTACGGAGAGGAGTATACGTCGGATTTTTCAGTTGCTGGAAAGCGGTTCTGATTTTGATTAATTTTCATGTGTCGAGTGGCTTTACCATTATTATCAGCACGAGCATAATTGAATTTGCTCTATTTTTTATATGCGTACATGTGCGTGGGAATATAAATAAGAACTATGTAGATATAGATACAATGTCAAAAATAACTCGTTTTCTTGAACGCTATTTACCACAAAAACTGGAACGGAGGGGAAGGGATCTTTTGTAAAAGTTGAATAGAAGTTATACAGGCCTAGACTTCTAAAGAGAAAGACGGCATAAAGTAATTTGTGGTTATCGGAAAAATGATTCGTCCTTCTCCATGTACCACATTTTTATGTGGGTCATTTTTCAAGGTAGCCCACAAAATGGAAATTTATTATTTTTATTATTATTATTTTTGCAAGTAACTAACGAAGTTGTAGCAATCCTATCAAACACTATAATACAAGGAAGTTATAAGACTGGTGATAAATAAACTCGTTACCACCTGGTCTATATTACTCAAGATGACGTCAAAACTTTCCAAGTGATGTATGGCAAGTTTACCGTGTTGCCGGTAAAGTGAATGTGGAATCATGTAAGCAGAAAATGGCACACCTAACGAACCCGATGTGAAAAAACCCTTCTACATTAGTTCAACTTGTTTCAAAGTAATAGTAAAGTAAACAAAAAAGTAAAAAGAAATATCAGGTAACTACATACAAAGTTCGAATCCCACACACACTAAAGTACAAACCTGATGATGTAGTGATTCATACCCTTCCACTTAATAGAGGTGGGAAAGAAAAATAACAAACACTTGGCTATGTAAGTATGTAGCAATTGTAGCAACACATGAATTCAATTTGGTGTATAAGAAAAGTATGACTTGATAAAATTGAAGAAAGAAAGAATTTAATTATAAGAGAAACATAAGGAAAAGTGGTTTATTTGCCAAAAAGGAAATTCGCGTTCTTTGAAACATACTCGGAATGCATACAAAGTTTAATCGTTCAACAGTTAAAAATGGATTCAATTTGGTGTATAAGAAAAGTATGACTTGATAAGATTGAAGAAAGAAAGAATTTTATTATAAGAGAAACATAAGGAAAAGGAAATTTGAAACATACTCGGAATGCATACAAAGTTTAATCGTTCAACAGTTAAAAATCCGTTCTCGAGATATTTAGTACACACCCACACCACGATCGCACCAATGAAGCAAAACCACACCAACATCGACATATATATGTGTCAACGTATAGGTGTAGAAGATTTCTTGGTGAGAAATCATCATGAATTGAATTCGGATAGAAAGTCCTTTTTGAAATCATTCAAGTACCATCAGGTGCATCTTCCAATCTTTCATTTTGAGCATGTTTTACGTATACTTGGAATAAAGGCTTCATTCCCTCCTCCTCAAAGAAGGAGCCCTGTTGTGAAAGACTGTTTACAGAAAAGACACTGGGACGAAAGGTATGCTCTCCGTATTACTCTGAAATAAACGTTTTCGAGAAGCTGAAGAGTATCATCAGGTGCATCTTCCAATCTTTCATTTTGAGCATGTTTTATACTTGGAATAAAGGCTTCATTCCCTCCTCCTCAAAGAAGGAGCCCATTCATTGTGAAAGACTGTTTACAGAAAAGACACTGGGACGAAAGGTATGCTCTCCGTAGTACTCTGAAATAAACGTTTTCGAGAAGCTGAAGAGCCCCGTTATCAAATTAATGCTAATTTTCTTTTCACTCGAATGAGCTGAATCAACAATGCGGTTTTCTATACAGTATAGAGAATAATGTGCTGGAAGTGAAGAGCCATACATGGATTCAATTTGGTGTATAAGAAAAGTATGACTTGATAAGATTGAAGAAAGAAAGAATTTTATTATAAGAGAAACATAAGGAAAAGTAGTTAATTTGCCAAAAAGGAAATTCGCGTTCTTTGAAACATACTCGGAATGCATACAAAGTTTAATCGTTTAACAGTTAAATATCCGTTCTCGAGATATTTTGTACACACCCACACCACGCTCGCACCAATGAAGCAAAACCACACCAACATCGACATAATTATGTGTCAACGTATAGGTGTAGAAGAATTCTTGGTGAGAAATCATCATGAATTGAATTCGGATAGAAAGTCCTTTTTGAAATCATTCAAGTATCATCAGGTGCATCTTCCAATCTTTCATTTTGAGCATGTTTTATACTTGGAATAAAGGCTTCATTCCCTCCTCCTCAAAGAAGGAACCCATTCAAGAGGCATACTTTTTTATAGCTTGAATTTCGCTTCAGAGAAAATATTTTTGGGAATGGAACCCGGAAATCTATTCGCATCACTTTTTTGCTAGGTCCTATCTACCTATCATAATTTTCTCTAAACAATTCGAATAGACATAGATTTATACCCCATATTATATTTATACGTAATTAACGTAATAGATACGAAACAAACAAGTTAGTACCAGGTAACTTTTGGGAAAGTACAACATGTGACTATACACGATATTAAAAAGTATGAAAAAAAAAAGTAATAATATTTTATTCAATATTAAAACACATTTTTCCCACATTAAACTTTCAATTTTTTCCAAAGCAGCATGGAATATTTTTTTCATGAAAAACGAGGATGCGGTGGAATATGGGAGCTTTGTTTTTATGATAAAGATGCTGGGCTTTATGAGCCATGAATGAGCTTCATGCGGGGGGAAAAAGTATTTTCAAATTTACATGATTATTTCAGATCCTCTGTGTTGTGCTCATCATTATACTCGTACAGCTATCAGATATTTAAGTTACATACACATCTATCTTCCGAAAGAGTCCAATTTGAACAAAATAAATAAACAAGAAACGTTCAATTTTTGCTTAAAGAAAATGTTTTTTCCCTCGCAAAATTATGTCATGTGTAAGGAGTAGGAACGTCAAAATAATGTAAACGACATCGACATAACATTCTGCCTGAACAGCTAAACCTATTTATATGTTTTGTTCTGCGGGGGGAAAAAGTATTTTCAAATTTACATGATTATTTCAGATCCTCTGTGTTGTGCTCATCATTATACTCGTACAGCTATCAGATGTTTAAGTTACATACACATCTATCTTCCGAAAGAGTCCAATTTGAACAAAATAAATAAATAAACAAGAAATGTTCAATTTTTGCTTAAAGAAAATGTTTTTTCCCTCGCAAAATTATGTCATGTGACAGCAGGTTACTTATACGCCACGTGGAAAACATTAAACATCCATTCAAGACGAGTGCTTTTTCACAATGTCCATATTGCCCACTATTTCCTCCAGAAAGATATCAACTACATAAATGACTTCTTCACAAGCGCATTTATAATCTGCTAGGAAAAGAATACTTTGGAGAAAAAATACCTCTACCTACATCTAAAATATAAATCCATTCAAGACGAGTGCTTTTTCACAATGTCCATATTGCCCACTATTTTCTCCAGAAAGATATCAACTACTTCACAAGCGCATTTATACTCTGCTAGCAAAAGAATACTTTGGAGAAAAAATACCTCTACCTACATCTAAAATATAAATCGATTCTCGAAATCCATTCTTTCGTTTTTCACAGAACGTCTCAGATTCGATGTCTATCCATTGACAAAACGAGGACAAAATATTTTCGATAAATATAATCACGAAGACACGAACCTGAGTACAACATAAATTATTTTGAGGAATTCTGAGGAAAAAAAGTAACATCATATTCGAAAATATAAATCGATTCTCGAAATCCATTCTTTCGTTTTTCACAGAACGTCTCAGATTCGATGTCTATCCATTGACAAAACGAGGACAAAATATTTTCGATAAATATAATCACGAAGACACGAACCTGAGTACAACATAAAATATTTTGAGGAATTCTGAGGAAAAAAAGTAACATCATATTCGTTTTCTCTCTTTCTATCTCATTTTTTTCTTTCTCCTACCTGTTTTCTCGTTTTAAAACTTGGAGGCAAATGAGAGAAAAATGGGAAAAGTGTTAAATGACGCCTGCAGAGCAAGGGAAATTTCCCAGGGAAAACAAAACGCTGAAAACTAGACAGTACAACGAGAAGTTAGAGAGTTTGTTTTAATTTTTATTAATTAAGACAAGGGACTAGGAACAAAGCAAAGCAGCCCTTCTTTTCTTCTCAGTGCGACCGAGGGCAGCTTTGTTCTCTTATCTTGATTGTAACTTCTGACTTGTAACGTTAAACTGGTATAGGTATTACCTATGTCATCCTCACAACCTCAGTGGAGTAGTGGTTAGCGCGGATTTGGAGTTTGGTTGTTCGAGAGAGTTTGTTTTAATTTTTATTAATTAAGACAAGGGACTAGGAACAAAGCAAAGCAGCCCTTCTTTTCTTCTCAGTGCGACCGAGGACAGCTTTGTTCTCTTATCTTGATTGTAACTTCTGACTTGTAACGTTAAACTGGTATAGGTATTACCTATGTCATCCTCACAACCTCAGTGGAGTAGTGGTTAGTGCGGATTTGGAGTTTGGTTGTTCAAGTCAAAGTGAAGAAGATGAACAAAACCAGAGACAGAAATGGCAGATGGCGGGTGGAAGGGGGATTAGTCAGTTCTTTTTCATACCCAACATAACATACTTTATAGAAAATTTTATGACGGAAAAGAATGTAATAAACGAAGTTTCTACTAAGAACACACAACGAAGAGTTTATACAAGAGACGTTTTTCTCAAGTATTTTCAGAAATGTAAGAAGTTCTTGCAAAGTAGAAACAATATGTCGTTATTAGAGGTTCTTATAATATTACGGGTACTAGCGTTCATTTTCCGCTGTTCTATCTTTTGTTTTGCCACATAGTGCAGATATGTATAAATCACAGGAGACTAAGAATGGATGGCTGAGGTAAACGGTATTGGAACTTCATATACTAGTAAAAGGCAAGGTACAAATAGTGGAATAATGACTGAGAAGCTCTGGTACTTATAGGAAATATTCCTAGTACCAGGAACTTCAATCCATCGAATATTCCAAACAAAGTATGAACTACGTACATAGTTCATATTAAAAAAAAAATAATAATTCCATAAGTGAAGTACTTTGATTCTACCAGACATCAGAGACTAACGAAGTTGTTTCGTCAAGAGGGTTCAGAAATAGCAAAACAAAGTTGAAAATTCAAAAGTTTATTCGGACAACTTTTTATTTCGGTACACAAGATTTGCTGCCGATAAGTTATTGCTGATTAATAAGCCTGATTCATGAAGTAAGGTAAAGTATCTATACCTGCTGTATTGAACAAATCAAAGTTTTTGCTTTGTTTAACAATAATGTGAAATTCATGAAGTTGAAATAATAATAAAATAATGGAATAAAAGCGACTTTTGAGAGGGGCTGAGAAATGTTCATTGTATGAAAAGTTTAAACATCTAGATACCTACAGCAAAAGCGAGACGAGCTTTCCTTGTGCTTTTGTTCAAATGAGAAATCTTTTAATACAGTTTGCATTCTTTAAACCTGTGCGAAAACAAATGAAATTATATAAATCTCAAATACATAGGTATGAATGTAACTGAAGAATCTGAAAGTTAATTGAGCCACGGGAAAAATATCACCTCTCGTAATGTCTCAACAGCCAACCTGTGCGAAAACAAATGAAATTATATAAATCTCAAATACATAGGTATGAATGTAACTGAAGAATCTGAAAGTTAATTGAGCCACGCGAAAAATATCACCTCTCGTGATGTCTCAACAGCGTAAAGGTAAACCTTTTGATCTTCCAAGTCAACAACACTTGATACTTACAACTTGAGAATGTTTTTATTTTGGAGGTTCTTAATGTCTTGATTTCTCAAACAAATTTTCTGATGGGATTACAAAAATGCGCCTTTACAAAAAGTCATTGACGGGGGAATGATAAAATATTTATTGAAATGAAATTAAGGGTGGACTTCCAATCCATATGCACAATATTTTTATTTTGTAACCTAATCGTTTTTAAATAAAATTCAAAATTTCATTATTATAGGTTTTAAAGTAACTGTAGCGAAATGAAAATACAAGTTTTAGATGTAGGAAAATTATATTATACAAGGAGGATTTATTGAGAGGAGTTCCAACAAGAACGAGGTCTACATTTACAGGTACTCTAGGACTATATTGACCAGAGTAGCCGGAGGCAGATTTAAGTAGTAAACAACGCCTCAATTATATCATTTAGAAGTGTTCAAAAAATTACAAAATCCAATAACGAAAGACAAAACTCTCAATTTAAGTCGAACTCTGTACTTGAAATTATTTCACCAACAGGGAGTTTATAAATAAATAAATAGATCACAAAATGTAAAACCCACTTAAATACTACATATCAAATCGTCTTTTCATTAAAACTCAACAGGAGTTACGTGATATGGAGCACGAAAACGTGTTTGTATCTATTATTCAAGTAGACGATTGACCTTAGGCCATTTGATTATTTTTCTGTCAGAATCCAGCTAAAAATCGTCATTTCACGAGAAATTTAAGTGAGAAGCCATAGGCTCCTTCTTTAGTTCAATCAGAATCCAAAAAATTTCCAGTCGTTCAAAAGTTAAGGGGTACCTACCTACTAGAACTTCTGGGACATCCAGTATAAGTAATATAGAACCGCTCAAAATTTTCCTACACACAAATTTCAACTTCAAGAGTTGAACTTCATCGCTAATGTATTGGAAAACCCCGTGGCGTAGATTCGATAAGCCCAACGGGTATGCGGACTGGTACAATGGCACTCAGTACACACACCACGATTTTTCGTACGATTACATCAAGCCATACATTTTTGACATACATCTGTCTACAGACAACCTCTGAATGTCTGTAGACAATTATATAGAACCACGAGGACAGATTATTTCCAATAAATCTTTGCTCGTGCAATTTATAAATACTGGGAGACAAAATTATTTCCTTTTTTTATCCTGGGCGCCAAAAGTACTGAAGATTGAATTTTCACTTCCTGATAATATATCATAGATTATTATCATTAATATTGATGATGATAATCTATGATATTTTTCAGGAAAAAAACACATTACGTTCATTGAATGTTTCTTCACATCCTATTTTGCTTATACAGCCATAATGTAGAGGCATACTTTTTTATAGCCTGAATTTCGCTTCAGAGAAAATATTTTTGGGAATGGAACCCGGAAATCTATTCGCATCACTTTTTTTGCTAGGTCCTATCTACCTATCATAATTTTCTCTAAACAATTCGAATAGACATAGATTTATAATTTTATACCCCATATTATATTTATAAGTAATTAACGTAATAGATACGAAACAAACAAGTTAGTACCAGGTAACTTTTGGGAAAGTACAACATGTGACTATACAGACTATACACGATATTAAAAAATATGAAAAAAAAAAGTAATAATATTTTATTCAATATTAAAACACATTTTTCCCACATTAAACTTTCAATTTTTTCCAAAGCAGCATGGAATATTTTTTTCATGAAAAACGAGGATGCGGTGGAATATGGGAGCTTTGTTTTTATGATAAAGATGCTGGGCTTTATGAGCCATGAATGAGCTTCATGCGGGGGGAAAAAGTATTTTCAAATTTACATGATTATTTCAGATCCTCTGTGTTGTGCTCATCATTATACTCGTACAGCTATCAGATATTTAAGTTACATACACATCTATCTTCCGAAAGAGTCCAATTTGAACAAAATAAATAAACAAGAAACGTTCAATTTTTGCTTAAAGAAAATGTTTTTTCCCTCGCAAAATTATGTCATGTGTAAGGAGTAGGAACGTCAAAATAATGTAAACGACATCGACATAACATTCTGCCTGAACAGCTAAACCTATTTATATGTTTTGTTCTTTTTA
This sequence comes from Diaphorina citri, assembly GCF_000475195.1. NCBI lineage: Eukaryota > Metazoa > Arthropoda > Insecta > Hemiptera > Psyllidae > Diaphorina > Diaphorina citri. The sequence continues at coordinate 876 of NW_007381431.1, read as the reverse complement.
TGACTAGAAAGGTTACATTTCCGGTGAAAATTTAGAGATAGCAACCATTAACAGTTGAATGTTTAACTCCAAAAATGCTGGTTCATTATGGAGAGTTGGCGATATTCATACATATTATGCAACAAGCTGTGCCCGTCCCTCCGGGAATTTTTTAGCCCATAGTTTATTCGATCGTGATTAAAGAAAATCGGTAACTATATACCTACCTAATTTGTTTAATATTCAGTTTATTATTATTCTTGATCTAATTTTTCGATTTTACTTTCATGTAATGATTTAAAATCAAGACTAGAGCCCGTTCTCCCTTCATTCCCAATATAAGGTTTAGGTCACCCATCTCAAGACTAGAGCCCGTTCTCCCTTTCTTCCCATTATAATGTTTAAGTCACCCATCCATTTATTGGCCTTTCTCGGCGTAGCTTAACATAGGTGACGCTAAAACCGGTCTTAAATGATCGACTGAAGTGTTATCTGAAACTTTCTCGCTTTGAGTTCATAGGTCGTCGCGACAAATTTCAAGATCAGAGCTCATTTGTGTGAGAAAATGTGAAAAAAATTCCCCAAAAACCAGTTTTTTTGGTTTTTTGGCTTTACGGGCCCTGCTTGTTTATTACTATCGTAATAATAAAGGAAGGTTGGGCTAAAAAAAACAACGTATGTTATCAGCACATGATGATATGGAAAGGATAAAAGATCTAAATATGACGTCATCTATACGAATGTCCATTTCCAGTTTTTTTCCTACACATAGGGATGAAATCTAGCTATTTTGTTAATATCGTTTAGTGAGTTTGGAAGTAAGTACCTATCAGAATTCCCAAGAGTTCGAAACGTGACTCGAAAAATTTCTACTTTAAATTAATTAAATGGAATATC
>NW_007381430.1:1943-15393 GCF_000475195.1 Diaphorina citri | reverse complement strand
GATTTCCCCCCCCCCCTCTTTTATTTTGTTAACTACTTTTATGTGCTGTTTGTTTTCTATTTTAAAATGGTTCTTTTTTCACAGACCTCCTCACTTGTAGGTCTTCCACCCGCCTGCAGATATAGTGCGAAAAGGCCTATCTGAATTTTATATAAAAAAATGGAGCGTAAGTAGATCAACTTTTTCATCATCCAAACACTCATCAGACCGGTGACAAAAAGATTCCATTATTATTTAGTGTCAAATCACCCTGGGGAGTATTTTAGGTCACGTGTAAGTCACGTGACTCTATTAGGAGTCACAAGATGTGGGTCGTGTCACTCACTAGTCACCTATAGTCACCAGATGGGACAGGAGGAGGGGAAGGGAAAAGGAGAAGAAGGAGGAGGAGAGAGATCAGGAAGATTAGAGGAGGGGTAGGAGAAGGGGGAGGGAAGAGGAGGAGGAGAGAGATTAGGAAAAGTAGAGGGGGAGGAGGAGAAACATAGGAGAGGAAAAGGGAAAGGAGGAGAGAGAAAGAGGAGGGAAAGAAAGACCCCTTTCTTCTTCTTTTTTCTTCACAAGATGTGAGTCGTGTCACTCACTAGTCACCTATAGTCACCAGATGGGACAGGAGGAGGGGAAGGGAAAAGGAGGAGGAGAAGAGGGAAAAGGAGAAGGAGGAGGAGAGAGATCAGGAAGATTAGAGGAGGGGTAGGAGAAGGAGGAGGGAAGAGGAGGAGAGAGAGATTAGGAAGAGTAGAGGAGGGGGAGGAGGAGAAGGAGGAAGAGGAGGAGAGACGTAGGAGAGGAAAAGGGAAAGGAGGAGAGAGAAAGAGGAGGGAAAGAAAGACCCCTTTCTTCTTCTTTTTTCTCTGAGGAGCATTTGCCGACTCCAAATGAAATTGGGAAAATGGCAAAGTGAAAGAAGAATCATAGGTCTAAATTGCAAGAAAATACTCCTACCTTTTGGAGGTCCTTTCTTCTGAAGAGGTTTGATCGAAGGAACTTTAAGTAGGTAACAAAGGAGGTTTTACTGTCCAGAAAACTAAAAGAGAAGGAAGCCTTTCGCGAACGAACCTTAATCTGTTTAAAACTTTAAACACCCCGGGCGGGAATCGAATCCGCCACCCAACTTTTAACTAAATTCCGTTTATCTATGAGCTATTCAATTTTTGCCTTTTACAGTGGACTTCCAGAGAAGGGTTAACAGAGAATTAATTCACCGAATCTTGAGATCATCAATCTAAAGTGTCTATTATGGAGGTCCTTTCTTCTGAAGAGGTTTGATCGAAGGAACTTTAAGTAGGTAACAAAGGAGGTTTTACTGTCCAGAAAACTAAAAGAGAAAAAAGCCTTCCTTAAACGAACCTTAATCTGTTTAAAACTTTAAACACCCCGGGCGGGAATCAAATCCGCCACCCAACTTTCAACTAAATTCCGTTTATCTATGAGCTATTCAATTTTTGCCTTTTACAGTGTACTTCCAGAGAAGGGTTAACAGAGAATTAATTCACCGAATCTTGAGATCATCAATCTAAAGTGTCTATTATTGTGAGCGCCCAGTGGCGTAGCGTGGTCTAAATTCAAGTGTAGGGCCTTGTAGGGCTCATGCACAGGTATACCAAGACCCATCACAGTAGGTACATGCCATTAATATTTATGGGCATTAGAGTGAACTTTTGAGTTGTATGGCCGCCATACACGCCATACATACACGCTACGCCACATTTCCTCTGTAAAAACCCATTTGCTGACAACTATCCTCAAAACTACGATTTAGTTCTTCCTATCTCCCTCCCTATGTCCCTTCTCTCTCTCTCTTTCTTTCTTCACCAAGTTGGTTTGGATATTATGAGGATCTTATAAGATACAACGAGGAGAGGGAAAGAGAAGGGGAGGGAAAACCGTTGTACCGTTTTATTGATATTACTTGGTAGATTTTTTTTCCATCATCCTGAAAATACCTTACGTATACCTTCAACCCTAGGAGAAAGTTTTTCCTAGGGTTTATTTTCACTTTATAATGAGAATTTTCCAATTGCCTTTTTTTCTTACCCCTCTCCTCTTCCTCTCCACACCTATCTTCTAATGCTTACACCTACTTTTACCTCTCCTCCTCTTCTTCTTCATACCTTACGTATACCTTCAACCCTAGGAGAAAGTTTTTCCTAGGGTTTATTTTCACTTTATAATGAGAATTTTCCAATTGCCTTTTTCCTCTTCCTCTCCACACCTATCTTCTAATGCTTACACCTACTTTTACCTCTCCTCCTCTTCCTTCTTCTCCTTCTTCATTTCTTCTTCTTCATTTCTTTCTCATTCTACTTCTATTATTGCTTACAGCTTCCTCTTATAATGGCTACCGCCTTTACTCCTAGATTCTTACACCTTTGTTTTTGTTCTGACACCTTCATTTACTTTTCTCCACAGAAGGTAATGGGTATTTCTGTTGGACATTTATATTGTAGACAATTTCTTGTAACTGTGTGTAGGTAGGGTTTTTTTTATAGACATTTATTTTGTTGACAATCTCTTAAAGGTAACTGTGGGTGTGGGTAGGTAAGCTTTTTCTGGTTATTATATTGTTGCCTCATTCCGATTATTGTCTTTCTGTAACATCCACACAATGTCGTTTGTAATGGTGGCCATTTTCTAATATTGCTTGTTTTCCTATTTGTGAGTTGGTCGTCATCACAGGATTATGTTAGCACTACAAGTGGCAATAATTTCGGATTCAAAGGCAATCCAGATAGGACAGCAAAAGCTGAAAAAAAAATCGTATTGAAAAAAAGGTCACATCCACCAATCTCTTGAGAGTAACAAAACCAATGTATATCATGCGCCTGGTAACTTACTCCTAGATTCTTACACCTTTGTTTTTGTTCTGACACCTTCATTTACTTTTCTCCACAGAAGGTAATAGGTATTTCTGTTGGACATGTATATTGTAGACAATTTCTTGTAACTGTGTGTAGGTAGGGTTTTTTTATAGACATTTGTTGGCAATCTCCTAAAGGTAACTATGTGAATAGGTAAGCTTTTTCTGGTTATTATTGTTGCCTCAATCCGATCATTGTCTTTCTGTAACATCCACACAATGTCGTTTGTAATGGTGGCCATTTTCTAATAATGCTTGTTTTCCTATTTGTGAGTTGGTCGTCATCACAGGATTATGTTAGCACTACAAGTGGCAATAATATCAGATTCAGAGGAAATCCAGATAGGACAACAAAAGCTGAAAAAAAAAAAATCGTACCTATTGAAAAAAAGGTCACATCCACCAATCTCTTGAGAGTAACAAAACCAATGTATATCATGCGCCTGGTAACTTTAGTGTGTATGCAATGGGCTCTGATCTATATGACTGCCGACTGCCCACCGCCAACAACCAACAGGTTTAGGGAGAGTAGGGTAGAGAGTTGAAAAATGTTAAAATATATAATTATATGTCCAAAGACCGATTTGGAAAGTCCAAAATTGAAAAGGCACAATTACTCAGTGGCCACTAAAATGTCTAATTTTTAGATTCTTCTTTTCAGAAAAAAACAATAAAACAAAGTATGCATTAAAAATTCGAAACACTTTTTCTCTAAATACATAATGTCCTGGTAACATTAGTGTGTATGCAATGTGCTCTGATCTATATGACTGCCGACTGCCCACTGCCAACAACAAACAGGTTTAGGGAGAGTAGGGTAGAGAGTTGAAAAATGTTAAAATACATAATTATATTTGAAAAGTCCAAAGACCGATTTGGAAAGTCCAAAATTGGAAAGGCATAATTACTCAGTGGCCACTAAAATGTCTAATTTTTAGATTCTTCTTTTCAGAAAAAACAATAAAACAAAGTAGGCATTACAAAGTCGAAACACTTTTTCTCAATACAGAATGTATGAATGTATATTAAAATCAAATTTCAAGTGAATCATTAAACTCTCAACAAAATTCAAAATGACTAACTAGACGTAACAATCAGACGGGCGGATAGCCTAATTTCGGAGCTGCTGTTCAACCACACAGCTGGTAAGTTTTTAAGCCATAAATCAATTACCGTAACACTCTGATGGACGTTGTAGGCAGTAGGTAGGGTAGATAAATACTCGTAGGTCGTAGGTACATTTACATTACATTCTTCTAAGATCATCTAGGGGTTTTCTGGCCATCTTGACAACGCTATAACGGTGAATTCACCTCATTCCTAAAAAATATTATTATTATTATTTTCAATTTATATCACACATGGGTAATTTGTTTTACATAATGTATATTCAAATCAAATTTCAAGTGAATCATTAAACTCTCAACAAAATTCAAAATGACTAACTAGACATAACAATCAGACGGACCAAAACAACACGCATTACACGAAATCAATAAAAGAAGGTATGCATTAAAAATTAGACCCACTTTTTCTCTAAATTCAACCCAAGTGAATGAAATGTGCAGACACCCAACGAAATTGGATTGTAACACTGTCAACTGAGGAAAAGTCACGTTAGATCCTCACCGTTCGCAAAAAAGAGCAATCGAAAGAGTCAGAAATAAGCAACCCAAGAAAGTCACAGAGAAGCAGCCCAAAAAGCAACGCAAAAACTCATAAAGAAGCAAACCCAAAAGTCATACAGAAGAAATCCAAAAAAAGTCAGAAAGAAACCACCCAAAAAGTCGTAAAGAAGCAACGCAAAAACTCCTAAAGAAGAGCAATCGTAAAAGTCATACAGAAGAAATCTGAAAAGTCATAAAGGAGAAATCCAAAATAAAGGAGCAATATAAATAGAAGCAGCCCAAAAACTCATAAAGAAGCAAAGCCAAAAGTCATACAGAAGAAATCCAAAAAAGTCAGAAAGAAACCACCCAAAAAGTCGTAAAGTAGCAACGCAAAAACTCCTAAAGAAGCAATCGTAAAAGTCATAAAGAAGAAATCTGAAAAGTCATAAAGGAGAAATCCAAAATAAAGAAGCAATCTAAAGATAAAGAAGCACTCTAAAGAGACATAGAGAAACAACCCAAAAAGTTATAGGGAAGCAACCCAAATAAAGCCACCATGGCGGTGGAGGAAATATTGTTGCCTCATTCCGATTATTGTCTTTCTGTAACATCCACACAATGTCGTTTGTAATGGTGGCCATTTTCTAATATTGCTTGTTCTCCTATTTGTGAGTTGGTCGTCATCACAGGATTATGTTAGCACTACAAGTGGCAATAATTTCAGATTCAGAGGCAATCCAGATAGGACAGCAAAAGCTGAAATTTTTTAGGTATACCCAAAAAAATCGTGTTGAAAAAAAGGTCACATCCACCAATCTCTTGAGAGTAACAAAACCAATGTATATCATGCGCCTGGTAACATGCAGTCTTTTGTTCTCTTACGCAGACATTTGTCAGACAACCTGAGACAAGAGCCCATACTTTACCCTATGACTTACCGTACCTTATCCTTTACTTCCTTACCCTATGGCAGCCTGTCTTACCCTATTCTACTTTCCTAATCATACCTACCACTCTGAACTCTGCCTATCTTAATATCTATCTATCTACCTGCCTTAACTCGCCTGGTTAACAGATAACAGGAGGGCGTGGGTTCAATCCCAGCCGAGGTATGGAATTTTATCCTCATATAATTTGAGAATTTGACCCTAGTTAGTAGCCTACTGCTGGAGTAAAGGGACTTTTCAGTCCTATGCGAGCAGTATAAATAAGCCTTGTTTTTCTTGGATCAAAAACATTGATAATAATCTCCATGGTCTTTGGAAACTTCGGATAAAACGGCCTCTGCAAATGCCTGGGCTGCCTTGTTATCTTTCCCAGGCAGTTTTCAGTCTTTCTCAAGTGGGGTTACCTATCCAATTTACACATAATTTTAGTCATGGAAGAAAAGGTACCATGAAAGAAAACGAAGGTACATAAAAAGGACTAAGGACCATCTCAAGGAGAGAAACACGAGAGAAAAAAGAATAATAATTGAAATTTCCAATGATAAAATATGAATAAAAACCCAAAAGGGCGGAAAAAAAAGTCCAAGGCAGAGCAATCATTTTACTTTCTACTTTTTTTACACTTTTCCAGCTCCTTTTGGAATTGAAATTGGAATAATATAATTTATATAAGAACACCTTTGCGCCTTTGCCAGAGAACCTTTTTTTTTCTGTTTCGGTGGAGATGTAAAACTCTCGGGTTTAAGTTTCCCTTTAATCTTGTGCAATGAGAAATAAAACCATCCTTTTTGAACACTTGGATGGAGGGAGGGAGGCCTTTTTCGTCTGCCATGTGCGAAAATGTTTCCCCGGGAAGTTTAGCGCTCCGAAAATTAGAGGAGGCAACCCAGGGTATAACGAGAAGTAGTAGAGGCGGCAAAGTCGTACATGGTAAGTAATGCAGGTACCTATAGTAATGAGAATTTCAAGTCCTTTTTTTCGTGGCGGCTGTGTAGACTGATTATGAATGTATGAGCCTAACGACTACCGGCATAGATAAGTTTTTATTTAGGTGTTTATAATTTTTACTTTTATGAGAGTGAAGATAACAGGCTCAGACGGTCACCCATCGTACTACCCATTACGTTCGACGTTGCTTAACATCAGAAGTCTGTCCGTAATTCAACTTTTCAGGCCGTGGCAGGCAATCGGAGTGCCGTTGTTGTCAATGTCCAATTCGTTTCAAGAGCCGTAAGCCATGCAGTTACAGCATTTAATACAATTTATCATTTCACCAACTTCAAAGGCCTCTCATTTTTTTTTTTTTTCGCTCCCCCTAAATCCCCCCCTATACGCCCCGCACTATCTACCGAATATTTATTTTCTGCCATTTTTCGAGCGGGATTTCCACGAGTAGGTATAATATCCTATCCATTCGCATAACTATCGCCTCTACGAAATGAAAGCGAAAATACTATCGTCTCGATATCTCCTTCTTCTGCTGTTGCTGCTGCTTCTTCTTCTTCTGTTTGTTTAAAAGAAGCTTCTGCTTGTTTAAAAGAAGCTTATAGTTATAAAATTGTTTTTAGAATTTAGATCATAGAGAGAAAGCAATCTCCGCAGAAGTTAGGCTTAGCTTAGGAGATTTTATTTTTATTACATCTAATTATCAAAAATAAATGAGAAAATTCAAATCAATTAATCAATCAAATCTTCTTCTTTTGGTGCCTATGCGTTCCGGTTGCTTCCAGTCATCATAGTGACAGGCCAGGGGGACCGAAAGACATTTTGGGTCCCAGCTACCCCTCAGAGGAGCGGAATATTTCTAAAAGTTGACAATTCCAAGAGATAATCACCTTTCTCTTTCCCTTCCCTCTATTTCTCTCCCTCCCTCCCTCTCTCTCTCTCTCTCTCCATTTCCATCTATTCCTCTCTCTCCCTTTTTTCTCGCTCTCTCTTACTCTCCCCCAGTATATTCTCGGTGTTCTCTCTCTCTAATCTTCTTCGACTTATCTTAAATCAAATCAATAATAATAATAAAGTGAATATTAAACAAATTAGGTAGGCACATAGGTACTGATTTTAACTACGATCGAATAAACTATACGGGCTAAAAAATTCCCGGAGGGACGGGCCCAGCTTGTTCCTCCCTCTCTTCATAAAGAAAATCCCACCATTCCTACCTAGGAACCCGGAGCATTTTCTTATCTGGAAAAAAGAAGAAGTGTAGAACAAATGTAATTTGACTTTTATTTTACTCTCATTACAACGCCCGGGATCTCTCGCTTCGGCGTTATTTGCCCTTAAATATTTCAGTCGAGTGGAAATGCAAGATAGGTAGATTTTCCTGGTGGAGGAGAGAATGGAGAGATAATAGTGGACATGGACCTGTGTTGGAAGAGCTTTAGAGACTTTAGACCATGTTACATTGAAATGGAGGAGTTTTCTAACAAAATTCCTGTGTGCGGAGTCCAGTATGTATGATTATTGCACCCTATACGTATAGAAGACCCTGTTAGCTGAAGGTAACAAAATAAATATGCATCGTCTTCTTTTCGAAAAGGTCCGATAGAGGGAGGTCTCATAGTTCTGAAATCGAAAGGAGGATAGGGTAGGAGAAAGCCAGCCGTTCCGAGAACGAACCTATTTGTGGCTATTTCCTACCCTGTCCTCCTTTCGAGGACAGAAATCCAATTGAAATTCACCGTCCAACTTTTCCAGACCTGTGAAACATCAAATTCAGTTCCAGCCCTGATAGAGCGCAATTCGTTTCCAGCCCTGGTGGTGAGTCAAGAAAGAAATATTAGCGTCTCCAAATAGACTTCCCTTCTTTCCCATATTTCTATAGGTTCTGAGCTTGAACTTTTTTTCTGATACCTATAACATAAGTTCTATACATACGCGTATAGGTACAGAATTATTTCTATACCTATAACGTAGGTTCTGTACGTATAGGTACAGAATTATTAAGTTCATCTCACAGCAATTTATATCTGTTATACGAGTACGTGGAAATAGCGAACGAGAGAGAGAGAGAGAGAGAGAGAGAGAGAGAGAGAGAGAGAGAGAGAGAGAGAGAGAGAGTACCAGCCTGAATTTCCCTTGCTAAAGAAATAGCAAAGGTTGAGAGGGAAGGGCATCCACTCGTAAAATTTGTAGCCAAAACCAAATGTCAGCCCAAAGCGATCACCCTGGTTGGGGCTGATTGAGAGGCTGACGAAAAACGCCGACCCCGTCTGTACACGGGAAAAGGTGAAGAAAAAGAAGATAAGATCGGAACACGGACAGCTTTTATAAAGGTAGGTTTTGCACTTTTGCCCTACCCCTCAAGGCTCAAAGTATAGAATATCCTTGAAATCGGCCTAGACTACCCAAAGAACCACGTCTGTCGAACAGCGGGACCATACCTATTATTTGGAACCAAATAGTGAACCGGTCATAAAGACAAACGTAAATAGTAAATAGGTTTATCTATTTAAAACCCACAGAAATATTAATTTATTTAACAAAACAAGCATTGAACCAGGTGTCCTAAGCCTCTTATGATAACTATACTCGTGTTTCTAACCGGTAAAATAGCTCCTTAGTTGGACATGGGCCGCCCTTATGCGATCACCCTGGTTGGGGCTGATTGAGAGGCTGACGAAAAACGCCGACCCCGTCTGTACACGGAAAAAGGTGAAGAAAAAGAAGAAGAAGATAAGATCCGAACTCGAACAGCTTTTATAAAGGTAGGTTTTGCCCTACCCCTCAAGACTCAAAGTATAGAATATCCTTGAAATCGGCCTAGCCTAGACTACCCAAAGAACCACGTCTGTCGAACAGCGGGACCATACCTATTATTGGAACCAAATAGTGAACCGGTCAAAAAGACAAACTTAAATAGTAAATAGGTTTATCTATTTCATGCCCACGGAAATATTAATTTATTGAATTAAACAAGCATTGAACCAGGTGTCCTAAGCCTCTTATGATAACTATACTCGTGTTTCTATCCGGTAAAATAGCTCCTTAGTTGGACATGGGCCGCCCTTTGGGCATATGGGTAGATACTGGGTAGGTAGAATGCAATTTTCTAAAAGTTGACAATCCAAGAGATAATCACCTTTCTCTTTCCCTTCCCTCTATTTCTCTCCCTCTCTCTCTCTCTCCTTTTCCATCTATTTCTTTCCCTCCCTTTTTCTCGCTCTCTCTTTCTTTCCCCCAGTATATTCTCGGTGTTCTCTCTCTAATCTTCTTCGACTTATCTCTCCCACTTTTATTTTGTTTCTTCCTCTTTCTTTGCCAGGAGAGAGAAGTTTGTGTCTATTGCGGGAGTAGTGTGTAGTAGTTTTAGTTCTTACTCAAGTAACTGTGTCTACATAAAATTTGCATTCCCCTGTTTATAAACCTAACTTTTATGACTTGGGTTCGAAAGGCCAACCTCCAAATCCGAAATTCACCGTGCTAACCACCACACCATTTCGGTTGAACCAGCTACCCACCTCAGACTTACACATGAGTAGCTGCAGAACTACAGAGGCAACCAGGATTAATGTGGCATTTATACAATTCCTAATGTGTGTCCTGGGATTTACCAGCCAGAAGCCGTCAGCCCCTACCATTAAACCTCAAAGGTCGTAAAGTTTAAAGTCAAAAGCCTTGGCAATATCTATCTCCCCCTTTTACCTTCTTCCCCTTCCGGTGAAAGAACGCACAAAAGCGTCTATTCTGCCCGGATCTATTCACAAGCAAAGTCTGACCACCCCGCCTCCTCGCCCTCTCTTTAGCGCTCTTTGGAAAGTTTCTTTTCTCCTTTTCGATTTGGGAAATCTAAAAACTTTCGACATTTTAAAAAGACAAGGGGGAGAATCGGAGGGGGAAAGTTGGAGCCCCATTCAGAAAACTACTTACACTCATGGCAAATGATGAGAAAATTACCGCAACGCTGGCCTGCCCTATTATTTAGACAGGCTTTGTAAATAACTTCGGACATTCGAGGGATGGGAGGGAGGAGGGGGGAGGAAAGTTGAACGGGATTATAAATAGATGGAAAGATTTCCAGGAGAGGAGGCGAAGGTAGGAGAGAGGGGTGGGAGATTTCCAGGAAGAGGGATGAAGTTTAGGAGAGACGAGGAGGTGAAGGTAGGAGAGAGGGGTGGGAGATTTCCAGGAAGAGGGATGAAGTTTAGGAGAGATGGGGAGAGGGTTGGAGGAATTTTTTTCCAAGATTTCACTTTGAGGGATTAGAGAGTTCGGGAAAAAGTTGCGTAATCTGGTGGGATTTGGGAAGATTTGGCGAGGGATGATGGTTGCTGTCTGATGGTTTAACTCGTTTAATTCTGGTTTATGAGCCTTGGATGCAATAAATAGACCTTATTTTGGAAAATGGCAAACTAAGCAAGAGACCTCTGCATGGATTGAGGCCTACAAACTTTTTTTTTTTAAAAAAAATCGGGTAGCCATTTTATGATTATAAATCTAATTAAGTTAAAACTTGAAAGTCACTTACTATATGTCCGGAAATCAAACCATTTCCTCCAATAGTCCACATGGGGTTGAGTGCACCCAGAAATAGCCAGTAGCTCTTAATGTCCCAAACAGTATTTTGTCACTCGACCAGATACACCATATTGCTTCACTTCAATGATTCTTCATTCAATAGACCTACCGGTTCTTCATTCAACATACTAACTACTAACACGTCATTGAGCACTTCACTTTAAACAATAAAACAATTTTAAAGAAAAAAAAAAGGCCACTCACTCCTACGTGCGACTTTTCATAATTTCGACTGTGTCACACTTCGACCTAACCACAGCGTTTAACTCACAAAGGGCCCCAATTTATTATTCAAATGAGACTAAACTCTTTATTTTATAATCGGTTCAGCAAATATTGGCGGAGAAGGTGGCGGGGGTTCGAGAGAGGGGAGGGAGAAAGCTAAGGAGGGGAAGGGACGGTAGGAAGAAAAGGGGGTAACGCAGGGATGTGGGGGAGGTCATAATTGAATAATCATTTCACCGGGCGCGGTGCCTAATAGGATTAATTAGAACTGCTTGATTTAACCCTCTGTCCAATTAGGTTCTGGATAGATTAGATCAGGGGTGTCCAAAGTGGGGGCGTACTCTTCCAGTGCGTATTAAATACAAGTGCAGGGGTAACTAGTCTATCACCAAAGCAGATCAAAGAGACAGATATAAGTAAAAGAAATTTAAATATTTAAAGCTACATGGTATATCCCCAAACCCCGGAGATAGACCTATAAGACCGAATTACTGAAGACACTAGGCTGAAACAAGACTGCAACTCACACGGAGCTCATCACTTCCTCAAACTCACCAAAGTAAAAGTCAATCCGTTGAGTGCAATGATCAATGATCCAATCACACAATCAAACCTGATCAAATCATAGAATCAAACCTGATTATTACGCCATCACCAGTCTTGACTTCTGGTTAGGTTTTAGTCACGAGTTTGCATCGATTATGTCAGGATTATCAGGTTGTGTGTATTTAAATTTTGCGACTTTTTTTTTGGCACTTTCTTTGCAAATTTTTTTGGTGATTTTTTGTTAACGTGTTACTGTTTATTTGCTTTTTTTCTGATTGAAAAGAAAGTGGTTATGTCATGAATTTGGTTTGGAAATGTCACACAAATGTGGCTTCGATCAAACACTTTCACCCTGAAACAATAGGAATACCAATATCCAATACATATATGTAATTATGTAGCTTGCATTAATGCATGCACTGCATGCAGACATATTAGCTTGCACAAAGAGACCATTTACAATAAATTGCCGACTGTTATGCAAGCGAAGAAAAGGCTGCAAACCATATACCAAAACCACTTTACCACTATTAATTTCAGCAATTTCTTCAACAAGAAAGAGAGAGAAAGAGAAGAGGAGAGAGAGAGAGAGAGAGAGAGAGAGAGAGAAGACTGTACTATATAAAATATGGGAGGGAGAGAAAGAAAAGTGAATTGGGGAGAGAAAGGAGAGAGAAAAGAAGGAGGCAAATGAGATAAAGCGAAGCGTGATGGGGAAATGTGTTGGAAGTATTTTATTGAGATCCAAAGTTAACTTGATGGATGCCGAGGACATAAATTTCTATCTGGAAATCTTGCTACTAAATAAAATCGGGCAGAAAAAAAGAATTCAATAAGAATATTTTTCTCCTTCAGAGCGACAATTTTTCGTCGACCTTTTTGGTGGCTGTGGTCGGAAAAGTTCCAGTAAAACGTTGGGAATTGGCTGTACATACGAGTACTTTCCTTTTCGAATTTCCCTTTTCTGAAGCTCGTTTCCCCTTTTTCCTATGGTTTAGTATAGGCGTTGCGCTATCATGCCAACAGGATTTTCGTCTACGAATAAAAGATCATCCCGAAAAAAGTTCTTGAAGTGTTTGATCGGCGTGTAACGTACGCCAATCCCCAATACCCGAGCCACAACGAGGTCTGTCTAATGCCCATATTATAGATGTTTTACGAGAATGTTCTCTCTAGCCTTTTCTTTTCTTCTTCTCATCCTCCTCCCCCTCCTCCTTCTTCTTCATTCTCTCATCTTTCTTCTCGATTCTCGACAAAAAAAAGTCATTCGATTTCCGGCATTTTCGATGTCACGCATCCCCTTCCCTCCTTCAGTTTTTCTTTTTTTTTTTTTTTAGTTTTAGTTTTTTCTACTTCTTCTTCTTCTTCTTTTTCTTTTTCTCCTTCTTCTTTCTAGTTCCAAATTCAGGGATGTTGTTTTCTTATAGCCAAGTTAACTGCCCTATAAGAAAATTTAAAATCAAAAAATCAAATTACCTACCCTAAGTATATCTATGACTGAAATGCTTTGTGTCTGAGAAATAGGCAAGAAAAATGGTAAAGAATTGATAAAAGAAAGAAAGAAAGAGAGAGAGAGAGACTGAGTGTGAAAGAGAAAGGGAGAAAGAGAGAAATCTACTCTCATTCATTTCCTACTACAGGATGACTTTGACTGTGTCTTTCATATTATTCTCTCTCTCTCTCCCTCCCTCTCTCTCTCTCTCTCTCTCTCTCTATTTTATTTTCTTTCTCTCTTTTGTTTC
>NW_007381430.1:0-1529 GCF_000475195.1 Diaphorina citri | reverse complement strand
CATTACACGAAATCAATAAAAGAAGGTATGCATTAAAAATTAGACCCACTTTTTCTCTAAATTCAACCCAAGTGAATGAAATGTGCAGACACCCAACGAAATTGGATTGTAACACTGTCAACTGAGGAAAAGTCACGTTAGATCCTGATTGTAACACTGTCAAGAGCAATCGAAAGAGTCAGAAATAAGCAACCCAAAAAAGTCACAGAGAAGCAGCCCAAAAAGCAACGTAAAAATTAGACCCACTTTTTCTCTAAATTCAACCCAAGTGAATGAAATGTGCAGACACCCAACGAAATTGGATTGTAACACTGTCAAGAGCAATCGAAAGAGTCAGAAATAAGCAACCCAAAAAAGTCACAGAGAAGCAGCCTAAAAATTAGACCCACTTTTTCTCTAAATTCAACCCAAGTGAATGAAATGTGCAGACACCCAACGAAATTGGATTGTAACACTGTCAACTGAGGAAAAGTCACGTTAGATTCTCACCGTTCGCAAAAAAAAGAGCAATCGAAAGAGTCAGAAATAAGCAACCCAAAAAAAGTCACAGAGAAGCAGCCCAAAAAGCAACGCAAGAACTCATAAAGAAGCAAACCCAAAAGTCATACAGAAGAAATCCAAAAAAGTCAGAAAGAAACCACCCAAAAAGTCGTAAAGAAGCAACGCAAAAACTCCTAAAGAAGCAATCGTAAAAGTCATAAAGAAGAAATCTGAAAAGTCATAAAGGAGAAATCCAAAATAAAGAAGCAATCTAAAGAGACATAGAAAAACAACTCAAAAAGTTATAGGGAAGCAACCCAAAATAAAGAAGCACTCTAAAGAGACATAGAGAAACAACCCAAAAAGTTATAGGGAAGGAACCCAAATAAAGCCACCATGGCGGTGGAGGACCTTCCCCCGATAGCTCCAGGAACCAAGGTACGAGTCATAGTGTTCAACACCGGTACAGAGTACATCACCACTGTCCAATATCCAGTCAGTGACTATAATTGGTGCACCTGCCTCTTTCAAATCTTCTTCATTGCTGAGGAAACATGAAGGAAATGGAGGAGGGAAAGAAAAGGGAAAAATACAGAAGAAGAAGGTAAGAAACAGAAAAGGGGAAAAAAGAAGGGAGGCAAGGAGAAAAGGAGAAGAAAAAGGAATCTTGGAGGAGACGAAGTTGAGGAGAGGGAGAAGGAACACACAGAGGTTCAATAAGGGGGATGAAAAAGGGGAGAGGAGGAGGAAGAGAGAGATAAGGAATAGAATAAAAATCCCTGTACCATGTGTCAAATGTCAGAACAGAGTAAGTGTAAAGTCTTGAGTCCTGGGATTGAGACTATTGGGATTCGGGTTACGAGGTGAAAAAGAAAAGAAGAAGAAGAAGAAGGAGGAGGAGAAGAAGAAGAGGAAGGAGAAGAAGAAGAAAAAGGAGGAGGAGGAGAAGAAGAGGAAGGAGAAAAAGAACTTTTTTTTTTTTCAGAATCAGAAAAGATGAGGATGCGGAAAAAAAATATCCTCCTTATATTTATTTAAAATATCCTCCT
>NW_007381429.1:0-13369 GCF_000475195.1 Diaphorina citri | reverse complement strand
TTTGATGCCGGAATATGAGGAAAGTATGGGTGGTATTTGTTTTTCATAGTAGCCAATGGTTGTTAGGTCAAGTCAGTTGGAATACCGGAATGGTTTGATGCCGGAATATGAGGAAAGTATGGGTGGTATTTGTTTTTCATAGTAGCCAATGGTTGTTAGGTCAAGTCAGTTAGAATTATTCAGTCTTTTGCACTCAAAAACTGTGAGAACTGGACGTTAAACTATGCACTATTAAAGGGTACAACAAAGGATGTCTGTATAGAACTTCCTGTCGAAACTTTCACAAGAGAATGTGTGTCTTTTAGGATCATGGTCATAGTTAATTATTTCTTTCTTTATTTTATTATCATAGGCGTTCAGGGTATTAATGATAATAATACTATTCTGTACAGATGCACTATTAAAGGGTACAACAAAGGATGTCTGTATAGAACTTCCTGTCGAAACTTTCACAAGAGAATGTGTGTCTTTTAGGATTTTAGGAACTTGATATAACCACGGGTCAGAAATCCTTTTAACTGGCACTGTAAGATTACCATTCTCCAAAGTATTTACCTACTGGAGACTATTTTAATTAAAACAGACGGAACTGTTTAACTACGTTGGATAAAAACTGCAATATTACCAAAATAAATTGCTTTGACAAAGAAATTTTTGAATAAAAAAACATTAACAATACTAACAAGGAACTCTCATATTGCGGTTGCCATCAAAGCAGTCTTAAACGTTTTGGTCTAAGGACCTAGCGGTCTTCAAGACCCAGAGAAAAGATGTATCTTTTAATTTAAATATTCAAACCTGATGTACCTATTATAAGCTACAAGATTCTCTGGACTCTGGACACTAAATTTCAGCTCCAATCGATTTCACCAAAATCCCATCATCAATCATAAATCACCAATAGAAACATCAACACAACCTATGGTAAATATTTAAATACTGTTGAGATGTATCTTTTAATTTAAATATTCAAACCTGATGTACCTATTATAAGCTACAAGATTCTCTGGACTCTGGACACTAAATTTCAGCTACAATCGATTTCACCAAAATCCAAAATCCCATCATCAATCATAAATCACCAATAGAAACATCAACACAACCTATGGTAAATATTTAAATACTGTTACATGGTCATAGTTAATTATTTCTTTCTTTATTTTATTATCATAGGCGTTCAGGGTATTAATGATAATAATACTATTCTGTACAGTGTTGTTATTATTATTGTAAGAGAACACAAGATAGGAAGACCTAGTTCTCTATCTAATCTCGAAGCATTTTCTAAAATAATGAAGTTTTCATTAAAGTCTATAAAGTTTTCCTTGTCAATACACCACAAGTTTGAAATTTTCAACTTTCCTCAAGCTCTTCATTTTTAAACTTAAACTTAAATCTGCTTCTTCCTCATATTTAAAGTCTATAAAGTTTTCCTTGTCAATACACCACAAGTTTGAAATTTTCAACTTTCCTCAAGCTCTTCATTTTTAAACTTAAACTTGAATCTGCTTCTTCCTCATATTATGTATTTAAAGAAGAAGAATAAAAAATATATATATATATATATTGGGAGATTTGACATCTCCACTAATTATTAGTCTATGAAACGGGAGTTTTGACATCTCCACCAATAAGCAATATGAAACACTGTGAGTTTCGGAATCTCCACTAACAAAGAGCGTATTTAATACTGTATTGAGAAAAGGACTCTTCCTTATAACTTGAGCTAGACGCATTAGGTAAAGTGGTAGTATTGATTAAGTTCATATTAGCTATCCTACGTAAATTTATTACCAAATTGAATAACTCTTAAACTATTTCTTATATATCTTCTTGACGATGTTCTGACGTACCCAGCACGACCGTTGTGCTTGATATTCAATATTTTTGATGGATGGTTCTAACGCTGTAATATCTCGTTTCCGGAGCTTCCCTGCGGCGTTATCGTCCCAGTTATTTTTCTTTCCGATATCGGACAATACTTTTCTTCCAGCCCCCAAGTCTCCAGAGTGTTGGGATTCAATGTTTTTATTTGTCTTTTCCTTTTGACCATATTTCTGGTTCCTGTGTTTTTCTTTCTATGAAAAATAAGCTGTGATTTGTCACTCTAGCTATCTCGTTCTTGTTCAGTAAACTAACGACTTGGATTGTTGAGAACTTTGCATCATTGTCACTCAATTGTGATGTTTTTTTTTCTTAGTTTTGACGACTCCAGAAAGATGACACGTTTTCTTATTTCAGTAATAAATATTCCATTTTTTAACTACTTGGGTGGTTCCTTGTTTGTGTGATTTCGACTGCAGATATTACAACGGGTTACTCTTTCTGGTGCTTTTTGTTGAACTTGCTCCTATTTAGCATGTCTTCTAATTTTCTTCTTTGCATACTCCATTTGTATTGGTGGAGATGCCAAAACTCCCAATACATATTCAACTCATTTGGTATGTTGTGTATACTTATTGTCCTACGTGTAGATATAATTATAGACATATTTCATTTATTCTGAACAGGATTTTTTTCTATCGAATTCCATTACATGTAAATAACCTGATGGCGATTTTTACTAAGTCCATATTACTGACTGACGTTAAAGAGCTTTTTTACTTGACTATATATTATTTCAGCTATTGAAATAAGAGGTAACCTACTCACACATAAACTGGCATGACATTTCCAATTTGTTTAACATTTGACATGTAAGAGAGCTGAGAGCTGAGAGGCACAACTTATTGTTTGTCCAATAGAAATCACTCTCGCCCCTCCATCAATGTCAGTGAAAAGTAATTAAACATCGTAGAATAAAATAATTAGTCGGCTATTGAAATAAGAGGTAACCTACTCACACATAAACTGGCATGACATTTCCAATTTGTTTAACATTTGACATGTAAGAGAGCTGAGAGGCACAACTTATTGTTTGTCCAATAGAAATCACTCTCGCCCCTCCATCAATGTCAGTGAAAAGTAATTAAATATCGTAGAATAAAATAATTAGTCGATTATTCGGTCATTTTAGTTTTCTTGTTTGATTGGCAGACACAAGATTTTCTTGTGAAATCAAAACAAAAGCCTCTCAATACTTAAATGAAGAAAAGAACATGAGAAATTGAAAAGAAAAATGGGCACTTGTTCATGTTGGTTTTTAGTAGTATAACAACATCAAGTAGGCATTTTTAATGTTTTATTTGTTTGTTCGTCATTTAGAGAAAAATATAAACATAAGAACGTAAAACAAACATTTTACACTACGATGTCTACAAACTTTGTAGCCTTGTATTTAGCTCAGACTTAATTAGTCGATTATTCGGTCATTTTAGTTTTCTTGTTTGATTGGCAGACACAAGATTTTCTTGTGAAATCAAAACAAAAGCCTCTCAATACTTAAATGAAGAAAAGAACATGAGAAATTGAAAAGAAAAATGGGCACTTGTTCATGTTGGTTTTTAGTAGTATAAGAACATCAAGTAGGCATTTTTAATGTTTTATTTGTTTGTTCGTCATTTAGAGAAAAATATAAACATAAGAACGTAAAAACAAACATTTTACACTACGATGTCTACAATTTTTGTAGCCTTGTATTTAGCTCACTTGTAGGTACATGTTGAAATAAATATTAACAACATTAAATCCCCGTGCTAAAAATAGGTATGTTGTTCATTAATCAGCTATAAAATGGGGTGCCCGAGAACTCCCCCTTTCTTCGACTCATTAGTTGATCCATAAACCCAGGAATATAATGCTGGTCTACAGCACATCACACATTCTGTAATTGATTTGTGATGGCAAAAGATCAATTCGAAAAATAAGGGTTGAGTTGGAAAAAAACAATGTATTCTAGACCAAATACAACGAAAAATACAAAAAGTAAATAAATTGAAAAAAATAATGATAAAAGCTGCAAATATGAATCGAACTTGGGAACAAATATGCTGGTCTACAGCACATCACACATTCTGTAATTGATTTGTGATGGCAAAAGATCAATTCGAAAAATAAGGGTTGAGTTGGAAAAAACAATGTATCCTAGACCAAATACAACGAAAAATACAAAAAGTAAATAAATTGAAAAAAAATAATGATAAAAGCTGCAAATATGAATCGAACTTGGGAACAAAGATGATCGTTCGATGTAAAATGTGAACCACTAGGTAATTCCAATGAAAAAAGAGCTCTGTTACCTACTAATAGGTTAATACTATGATGTCAAAATGGCAAATTTTCTAACAAGAGTGATGGCAAAAATCCGCCAAGGCAATTAATTTCTAAACCTATTTCCGATCATGAAATAGGCTCGTATCATTAGTCCGCTTAGTTGGCATAACCCAACAAGATATAAATTCGAAAAGACAAAAAAGCAAAGCAAAATTTGTGAACAGAAATTTACGCCAACAATATTTTCAGTTCACTCACAGTCGAGCTTGTTCGTCAAACAATTTCGAAAAAAAGGAAAAAAAAAAATAGCCCTTCCCCAGACGATGAACCTCGGTGTAGCACCCCGAAACGACTGAGCGAAGAAAATGCGAAGGATATTACGGAGGATAGCTCAAAGATCAAGGAGGAGATGGAGTGTGGAACGTTTGAGCAGGACGAGGAGGAGCAGAAGAAAGGAGTGGATGCCGAGTCCAACACCACACATTCCGGTGAGTTTACTCTAGCTATCTCGTTCTTGTTCAGTAAACTAACGACTTGGATTGTTGAGAACTTTGCATCATTGTCACTCAATTGTGATGTTTTTTTTCTTAGTTTTGACGACTCCAGAAAGATGACACATTTTCTTATTTCAGTAATAAATATTCCATTTTTTAACTACTTGGGTGGTTCCTTGTTTGTGTGATTTCGACTGCAGATTTTACAACGGGTTACTCTTTCTGGTGCTTTCTGTTGACCTTGCTCCTATTTAGCATTTAGGGCATAAAAGGGAATTTACAGATAGAATAGATACCTAGTCATAGAAATCCATCAGGGGATCATTAACTTGTCTTCTTACAAGTCTAAAGACCTTGTAATAATTTGAAATAACACGATAAAATTCAGCCAATACAAAATTTAGGTTTAAGTAATAGAATAAACGAAAGGAACTTGAAGACTCATAGGAGCTGGACTATCGTTATTTTCGTGTCTGACTTCCTAATGTTTAAAACAGACCAAAGTAAAATAGCATAAAAGGGAATTTACAGATAGAATAGATACCTAGTCATAGAAATCCATCAGGGGATCATTAACTTGTCTTCTTACAAGTCTAAAGGCCTTGTAATAATTTGAAATAACACGATAAAATTCAGCCAATACAAAATTTAGATTTAAGTAATAGAATAAACGAAAGGAACTTGAAGACTCATAGGAGCTGGGGTAAAGAAACTTTTCAGTCTCATCCATAGTCACTTCTCAGTATAAACCAAGCATAATCCAGCCTGGACAACGGCACAAAATTCAGCCCAGCTTTCCACGACCTCTCAATATTACCCCCAATATGGTGAAAGACGAAAGGGCAAGTACTCTCGTTTGATAGGATGTCATTTAGGTTAACAAAGACACATTGTACCCCGTGACACATTGTCCTCAGTAATCCACACATGAGCACTGCGACAGATAAATCTTGCTCCGGGAATTGACAGCTTAGGTTAACAAAGACACATTGTACCCCGTGACACATTGTCCTCAGTAATCCACACATGAGCACTGCGACAGATAAATCTTGCTCCGGATAAATCTTTCTCGACAGATAAATCTTTCTCGCAAGTTTTTCAATTGAAAAAAGGGTTGTTTTTGTGTTAAATAACCGTATTACCGTATCTGTGGATGTGGTTCAACCTCCCCCTTTCCCCAAATGTATAGGGTGATACAAAAGTAGATATCTTCCATTGAAGATCCGTATTTTCACTCTGGTACGAGTATGTCTTATAATGAAGAAATTCTTCTCTTCTAAGAAAGGTGCTTGCGTATATATTAAGCATAACTTCAAAGGTGTTACAGACACCTTCGTTAGGTTGGGTCAGGGATTACAAAGACGATTCCGCACCTATTATCCCATCTGGTCAGTAATAATCACCAATGTGCGCAATAATCACAAGACCCGCTTCTACTAAATTCAATAATTATGATTAAGAAGAATAATCAAAGTCTTTCCACGATCTCTACATCTGGAACGTGCGCGATAAAACAGACGTACATGTCTAAATAATAATAATAGCCAAGACAATAAGAGTCTAAATAGTAATAAGAATATTGGATGAGCCTCTAATCCATAACGCATAGAACAGACTGGCAATAAATATAAATAATGTGTAGAACAAAAGCCCTTTAAATCCAAAACTTTAAACTAAAAAGATATAAAAGATGTCGTCTTATTAACTCTTGACTCAAGAAGGAGATAGTTTTCTGGCTAACCTCTTTGGTGTCCACGACCCGAAAGATTTCTTTTATTTAAATTACATTTGAGCATCTCTGAATAGACATTTTGTCTCATTGCTACAAAAGAGTTGTCAATAGTCCGCTTAGTTGGCATAACCCAACAAGATATAAATTCGAAAAGACAAAAAAGCAAAGCAAAATTTGTGAACAGAAATTTACGCCATCAATATTTTCAGTTCACTCACAGTCGAGCTTGTTCGTCAAACAATTTCGAAAAAAAGGAAAAAAAATATACAGAAGCAATTGAAAATAAAAATTGAGCAGGAGTTACCCTAATCAATGTCAATTTGAAAACGGAGTTCAGTTAGAAATAGGAACTATATTGAACTGAAATATATTGATAGGGGGGTGGGAGAGACTCTTGTTATTGGTCAGTTTTCTATTGTCCGACGCGGAAAACGTTATGGTCAAAGGTCAACTCGAAAAAGTCCACACTCTCAGACACGCCTCCATTATCCTTCTCCTTTGAATCTACACGAAAATTTTATTCCTCGAAATTTTATACGCTATCATCAAAACGTTCCAATTTATTTCTTCTTTCCAAACGTTCAATTTCGAATTATTCTTCCAGCAGTAGACTTTATTGTCTATCGAACTTTCGAGAAGTAATGTGGTTGAGTTTGTTTACGCTATGGATTCGAGGACTGAAATTGGTGGGTTCCATTCCTGGTAGAGAAAATTTTTTCAAGAATTTTCCACTTTTTAGTTCAAAGGTTGAGGTCCCATGGCACATATTTTTTATTTTATTTATTTTTAAATTGGGATTTTTTTTTTAAATTTTGATCATACCTATTTGTTGTTATTTTAGTTTCATTAAACTTTGCAATGACCTCTTTGCTATTCCATTTCTATGTGAACCTTTTAGCCCTCGAAACCCAGTTTCCAATCTAACCGTCCCATTTCCATTTGTTTCAGCGGATGCAGAAATCTCCTCTGGCCATCAGCAAGACGTGCTCACATGTGGCTTTTGCCAGAAGAATTTCCTCCTCTCCGACATTGTTAAGTTTATCCAACACAAAGTTCTAGCGTGCAATAAAGAGAATTATAACTACCACTGTGACCCTCACGACAGTGACGATGGAGGTGAGTTTTCCCACTTTTTAATTTTCCCATTTTCATGTTTCCCACTTTTCAATTTTCCCATTTTCAATCGGTCAAAGGGATGTTTAATAAAGGGTTTACACAATTAAAATATCCAACACAAAGTTCTAGCGTGCAATAAAGAGAATTATAACTACCACTGTGACCCTCACGACAGTGACGATGGAGGTGAGTTTTCCCCACTTTTTAATTTTCCTATTTTCAGGTTTCCCACTTTTCAATTTTCCCATTTTCAATCGGTCAAAGGGATGTTTAATAAAGGGTTTACAATTAAAATTAGGGTAATAGGGTAAAGGAAAATCAATGGAAAGATGTGAAGGTGTTGAAATCACCCCACCTAGAAAATTAGACTTTTAAGTTTAAAATAATAATAATATTTTATTTATATTCTTTTAAATAAGTATTTTTACCGGGAAAAAATCAACTTATTTACATAAAATTATTTTTCCTTCTCTTCAAAAGAAAAAAAAAAAATCAGTTTTAATAAGTACCTTCTAACCTATTTATGTAAGTACCTTCATTTTTCTTACCTCTTTATGTGAGCTTTATAAGTAAGTACCTTTTTGAGTTCTTACCTATTTACGTGGTTTCGTGGAATTAATTTCCAACTTTTGGTTTCTTCTTTAAATCTCTCCCAAGACTTTTGTTTCACTCTGTATTTGACGAAGAAAAAACAAGAAAAAAAAAAAAAAAAAAAAAAAAAAAAAAAACAATAGACCGATTCAAACGAGATAGATATTTATACAAAAAAAAAAAGCTTTCATCCCTTTTTTTAAATGATCTTTCGTTTTAATGATATGTCCTTTCATAAGTTTTGTCTCGTTGTTTTGTATAATGAGAACACGGTTCAGTAAATATCAGCAACAATAGAAAGCGCTGGACAATGCAAAAATCATTCGCTCTATGAAAAAAACAGGAAGGGTATCGTTGTAATTATAATGATGTAAAACAAGAATTGTGAACGTTTTTTTTTTTTTTTGAAAAGATTTCAAATCAAGATATTCCTGCAGAAAAGTTTTTGAAAAATTTAAAGTGCGATCTTCTGCGCCAGATAAAATGAAGGCAAACTTTACCTTTTCATTAAAACGGAATAATGCTGTCGCTTCACAAAGATTGAAATCCTGCGAAACTTACAAAGCTTGCCTCGAGTTTTTGCCCGCACCATGTTTAGTGGAAATGAACTTCAAGCGATAGCTGGAACCTGGAAGCGTCTATTGGTGATGAAATTGACATAGTAGGTATTTTTTTTTTTTTTTTACCTAATTCAAATAATCCGAGTATTTTACGTACTAAGTACTGAAACACTAATTTCTTCATTTTTTCTGACTTGAAGATATGAAGGCTATAGAGACGTTTTTAAAATACATACTACAATTTATTATAGGTAGTGATTGCACTCGTAAACATCACGTCAAACGGGACAGAAAACATATAGGTATATCACGTCGAAACAAAAATAACTAATTTCAAAGGGTCACTGAACAACTAAAACAGCTTAAATGTGACAGATGTGAAGGGTTATTCAGGGATTTGTATGAAAGGATTGCAGCATAAGTCACTCATATTGGCATCCTTGTGATCGTTCCCATATGAAATTCATGTCAGCTTCACGCTTCCTTTTCGTTGTTTCATTTCAACAAAACAGTTTTGCGTCCAACGGGGGTGGTACCCAACAATTGTAGTTACAAAAGAAAACAATACAATGCAGCTAAAATTACCTTGAATATCCTGATATTTTCAAAAATGAGTGAAAAATTTCAACATTGGTAATTTTGCTGCCTCTCTAAGATTTGTTGGTCTGATAACATTTATGTCAAACTAAAGTTATGTGAACAAAATTAGCGAGTAGGCGAAATAGAAAACTAAACAGGTGACAATTTTGAGTCTGGCAAAAACTCCCACTCGCAAATTTCAAATCAAAAATGGGCTCTTTTCCCCAACTTAAGGCATTAACTAACGCAACCGAAATCTTGAAATCTGAAAACCCTATTTCCTATAACCTATAACACAACCCTAAATATCTCAATAGCCAGGTCTGTAGTGGAACAGTAGAAACACGGTCTCTGTGAACGCATAAATAAAAACATGATTATCATAACCCGATCGTGACGAATTCCTTATAACTTGAGCTAGACGCATTAGGTAAAGTGGTAGTATTGATTAAGTTCATATTAGCTATCCTACGTAAATTTATTACCAAACTGAATAACTCTTAAACTATTTCTTATATCTTCTCGACGATGTTCTGACGTACCCAGCACGACCGTTGTGCTTGATATTCAATTTTTTTGATGGTTGATATATAGGTCGACTAGGTTTGGATAAGTCCTTCTATGGGGACAGACAGACACCGAAGCGAATACAATAGCCCGTTCACTATACCTTTTTATTACTATCGTAATAATAAAGGAAGGACGGGCTAAAAAGCGGAAGGGATTTATAAATCAAAAAAACATCCCCCCTCCTAAAGTTTTCGTGAAAGTCAATAACTTTTCTAAACGCCTCACGTCCTTGACTTAAGGTGTTGGCTATTGTGTTTTGATATGAATATCCGCTACCCATCCATCATTCAGCTGTTCCGATTGTATTAGGTGAGAGTTGTAAACATACGCAGAAGGTTTCCCTTGAAATTATTGTGTTTGTTGACCTGGGTGGTTGTTCCTACCAACAGTAGTTGATGCACTTTAGATGTCAGTATATTATAGAAAACGGACTGCGGCTAACTGCTACTAAGATCCTCCTAACGTTTCTTCAATTCAGTTCAATACCTCAATAATACAACCATGGTTGTGTCCACTCCATTTGTCTGTTTCTTAAAGATATGGTTTTGCAGATTTGCAGTTACAACAAATTAAATTATGAGAGAATCCTAGCAAAATACGTCACTTGTAGTTTGTCCCCATATCAGTCCGGAATTGGCTCCAAATCTCTAAACTCTCTGAAGTGCTCAGCCTAAAATGATTCCGGCAGCCCGAGTCCGGGGAACGATCCTTTCAAGATCGCATTTCAATTGAAACCTTTCTACAGATACGCTTTTACAAATTTTGGCTCCTAGCAATAACATCTAACCTCAAACCTCCTTTCATTCCGCAGGTACAGGCAGTCCTGGAAGCTCCCTTCCCCTAGGCGTAGTCAACATCCGTCGACCCAGCATATCCGCTCCCATCAAGAAGGGCATCAACAGCGGCAGAATCGTCTGTAGCCCTTCCCCAGACGATGAACCTCGGTGTAGCACCCCGAAACGACTGAGCGAAGAAAATGCGAAGGATATTACGGAGGATAGCTCAAGGATCAAGGAGGAGATGGAGTGTGGAACGTTTGAGCAGGACGAAGAGGAGCAGAAGAAGGGAGTGGATGCCGAGTCCAACACCACACATTCCGGTGAGTTTACTATCGTTATTTTCGTGTCTTTTTTTTTTTTTTTTTTTTTTTTTTCATTTTTACTTTCAAAAATAATTACCTTCTAGTATTTCATATGTCATCGCTGCTGAGAAGTTAGATGATAGGATTGTTACATTCGGTGCTTTATTAGGACTCTGGGTGCACTCACAGCCAGGTGTTGGGGGGAAGAAAATGCCTCGGGCATTCACCTCTCCCTTCCTGAACGTTTAAACTTGTCACCCGTTGATCAAAAAGGGGAGTTATTCTTCTTAGAATGTTTCGAATGTCATTGTTATTCATTTTTGGACTTGGGGGATCAGCAAATTCAGCTTGGAGACTCCTACTCGGATTTTTTAAGTTGCTTTGAATGGAGCTAATGCAGCTAAATATAACCAATAGCTATTTTTTCAGTTCTCCAACTTGAAAATGTTTCCTCCTGGAGTCTTTCCTGTCTCCGTTTGGCATTTTCTCCTGGTTACTCTTTTTCTCTTTTGGTTATTGTTACATATTTCGTTTACCTATTTCCCGAAAATATTACAATCATGTATCCCATGTTTGTTCTGGAAGCAAGATGTTTGCATGATTCGCTATTCCACACAGAAAAAGCTTAAACTTCATATGTGACACAATAAAACTGTAGTGCGACACATGTGTGAATCTCATTATCGCATAGCCTATAGGTTATCTAACAGGACAACTTGAATAGAAAATGACGAAAAATATCAAACATGGCGGCAAGGATCTTGTCGAAGCCAGGTTATGTCCTGGACATAAGGTGGACGAAACGTGCTTTCACTACGAAATGTATCCTTTATCCTCCTCCTCCTCCTCCTCCTCCTCCTCCTCCTACACCTACGTCCCTCACTCCTACTCCTTTTCTTCCCCTGGAACCCATCGCGTTTTTCCTTCTTCCCGTATTTCTTGCCTGTTCGATGTGACTTTACCTCTGGGAAGAAATTTGAAACATTGTTTCCGCTCGTTTCTTTTGATATCGGTAATCTGTTGCACGATGGTTGAATAGGAATTCAGCTGGAGTAGGAGACGGATGATGGAGCAGTTAGTTTCACCACAAATTTATAGGTATGCCATAAATCTCGCATTAGTCAAATCTTCGATTATGTTAGTGGCTGGCATGGCTGGCACTGAAGCTGACAAAAAGGTGGAGTACCAGACAAAGTTTCTGGCATTGTTAATTTCTCATTTTCCACTTTATCTTACTATCAGTGAACTTTTCCTCAGTAGGTATCAGTGAAGAGTCTCGGATTAGACTTTGAGGTACATCCACTCTATTAATAGACTTTATTAAATTATGAAGAAAGTGGTTTCTGAAAGTGTTTTTCCGCTCTCCACGCATATTCAAACATAATAAATTCCAAATCCCTGTTTAAAACTACCCTCCTTATCCGTCCGTATTTTCCCTGATTTTTCCTTTACATAAACTGATAAGCCAAATTTATTTTATCGGACTTTTCCCTTCGTTTCTCTTTTTAAGGGTAAAGTACAAGTATACTTAATAAGTAAAAAAGCGAGATAGTCCATACTTACTTATTCATAACTTTAAATCTTCTTCTTAAATAAGGATTTTATAAGAATAGAAATTTGCATTTGAAAGATTTTTTTTTTTAGTGTACAAAAAAGTTTACTTACATTTCCTGTCAGGGGACGAGTACATCTTATCAAGCTTGAGTATAAACTTGAGTAATCATAATTCATCTTGGGGTCTGTTCCGAAGATAAATTAGCTTTGAGGACACATCATCAGTTGGATTTAGATAGAAGCAAAAAGGGCAATAGCGGACAGCTCATTTTTTGTTCTTTCTGGAAAATCAATGAAGAAAAGAAAAGCTGAAAATATCTTTCTATTCTTCCTGCACAACCGAAAATACCATACGTATGAAATAAACAGCAGGTCCTATTTCCAACCAAGCACACCGCATTTACAGCTGAGAAGCGGGTATGTTAGTTACAGACAACATCAAATATCTTTTCCAACCAAATTGACCGCAATATTATGGTCAGTCAATGAATATTCACAATACTCAGGAATAAAGAAATCTTTCAGAGTGATTAAAATAGAACAAAGTCAGGAGGGACGATAAATCTCATGTATTGGGTTTTCTTTTGCGGTGTGCATTTTATGTGCGATTGAGGAATTTCAAAGCACCTACCCACAAGAGCTTAGTGTCTCAAGGTTGAAAAGAATGAGCAATGAAGAATAAAGAATGTTGCAGGTCTGCTCACTCTATAATGATGTGCTTAGAGCTTACATTGTCATACTATTGGACCTGACATGATAGCGTGGATGATTGAAAATCTGCATTAGACACGTCAAGGGGAAATGTTTTGAAAAGAACTCAAAAAACTATCTTACAATATATAGTTTTTCCTACAGATTAACCCCTTAGAGTACCATTTAATTTTCGCAAAGTGTCTCCCAAAAGTACCATTTTTTTTTTCTTTGAATATGTTCTAAATTT
>NW_007381428.1:0-13302 GCF_000475195.1 Diaphorina citri | reverse complement strand
CACGAGGAGTAGGTATAGGCTAAAAAATATTCACGTGAGGGGAATTTGACAAAAAGCTGAAAAGGGAGAGACGGGGTAGAGAAAGAAGGGTAGGAAAGAGGGGAGGAGTAGGGGGAGGAAGAAGGGAGGGTGAGGAGGGAGAAAAACTATACGTTGTAGTTATTGAACAAACAGAAAAGCTCCAGGCAGTGGCGAGCATTCGACAATCTATAGGGGAAGACAGAAAAAAAAAACATGAAATCCCCCCAAAAAAACTTCACTGTGGAAAAAAGGCCAAGTTTACGGAAAAGATTGTTGCCTTGGCAGTTCATTTTTTAGGGCCAAATCTCTTTGATCTGTACCTAGCCTAGTCAAAAGTTCTATTCTCTGAGTCATTTTTCAGGGCCAAGTGGCACTCAGACGGAGAAAATCCAACTCGTAGGCCCCCTAGGGCAACAGGACCTTTTATTGGCCGCACTTTTCCGCCGCCGCGGCACTGTCACCTATATGTTGAGCGGCAATCACAAATATCACACATGAAAAGCTGGAAAAAGAAGAAGAAGAAGAAGAAAAAGGAGTAATCCGAGGAAGAGGATGGGAAAAGGAAGGAGAAGAAGAGGAAGATGAGAAAAAGAAGAAGAAATCAGAAGCAGAAAAAAAAGAGAAGAAGAGGAAGATGAGAAAAAGAAGAAGAAGAAATCAGAAGCAGAAAAAAAGGAGAAGAAGGAGGAGGAGAAGAAAGAGGCAGAAACAGATAAAGGAGGAGAAGAAGGAGGAGAACGGAAAGAAAAATAGAAAGAAGAGGATGTTGTCAGACATTGAGTACGTGATGGATGTGAAAATGAAGAAGAAGAAGAAGAAGAAGAAGAAGAAGAAGAAGAAGAAGAAGGAGAATAAGAAACTGGAAATCCGTTTCTGAACAGAAGAGGAATTGTTGAACGACAGTGTTTCCTAAATGTAGACGTGTTAGGAAATCAGAAAGAAAAGCATTTTCATTGTGTTGAACATCGGTAAATGCTTGTCACAACACCCCGCTTAACACAATACGCTAAATTTTTATGACTTGACTTGGATGGTTCGAATCAATCTCCAGATCCGAAGTCCACCGCGCTAACCACTACATCACTGAGTTGGGAAACTATCCCAACACGTCCACTGGTTTTGTGTTTAAATAGCTTCCCCTTTTGAATATCTCACGAACCGTCACTGGTGACAAAATGTAAATAAAATTTGCACCTTTTCTAGCCCGTCCTTCCTTTGTTAAATTACAATAGTAATAATAAAAGGTATAAGGGACGATTGTATTCGCTTCCCGGAGGGACGGGCCCAGCTTGTTCTCTTCAGCTCCTCTTGCTGTCTCTCTGTCGTATCGTGGATTTTAGAATTCAAGCACGTTGCTCAAACAGAGGTGGAAAAGAAAATTCAAGCGAACACGAAATAAAAAATATATATAGTAGAAACAGAATATTGAATTAACGATCAACATCATCTACTATGTATAAATAATGTAAATTGGAATCTGGAACTCTGATAATAAGATGAGTACCCAAAGGTAGAAACACATCACCCTCACGCCGGGCTCTAGTCTTGATTTTAAATCATTACATGAAAGTAAAATCAAAAAAATCAAATCAAGAATAATAATAAACTGAATATTAAACAAGGTAGGTACATAGGTACTGATTTTCTCTAATCACGATCAAATAAACTACGGGCTAAAAAATTCCCGGAGGGACGGACCCAGCTTGTTCTCTTCAGCTCCTCTTGCTGTCTCTCTCTCGTATCGTGGATATTGAAATTCAAGCACGTAGCTCAAACAGAGGTGGAAAAGAAAATTCAAGCGAACACGAAATAAAAAAAATATATAGAAACAGAATATTGAATTAAAGTTTACTTTTCTTATTCAAAATAATATATTCAAAGGGGTTTAAGGGGTGGTGGGTGAGGTTGCGAATTCTGTGAACTGCAATCATGTCATGGGCTTACTCAGTTCTCAATCTTTGGAAGATAGATCAAGTACTAGTGAGTTAGAAAGGGACTAGGGAGTTAGGATCTGACTAGTTGACTGAGTAGTTCACTGAAAAGATTACCTAGTTCTTTTTTTAAAACTCACTCTTTACATATATCTCTATGGTAATCAGACTAATCAGCATAATCACACATCAGGATAACAACCTCATTATTAATACAACTCCTTCTCTTACTCCTTTTATCCTTGTCTTCTCCTCCTCCTCCTCCTCCTCCTTCTTCTTCTTCTTCTTCTTCTTCTTCTTCTTCTTCTTCTTCTCCTCCTCCTCTTCAAACTCATGAAGCATTTCGCAGAGGAAGAAATCAAGAGATTGAAGAGCAAAAGAACAGGATACATGAGGCATCACAGGAGTATGATAATATACCTAACATTTTCTTTGTGAGAGTGTGAGCTTTCCGTCTTGTTATCATAATGGGAGAGGATGTGTGGCAGCCATTTTGAAAAGTAGAAGACAGAAGGAGAAGAGGAGGAGTAGTAGGAGAAGGAGAAGGAGGAGGAGGAGAAGGAGAAGAAGGAGGAGAAGGAGAAGAAGGATAGGTAAAGCTCCATAATACATAGTAATATACCTAGCTACATCTACATATACCTATGTTTGAGGTTTTTTTTTATCTTGGAAAAGGTTTTTAAAAAAATAGGTAGAATGTGTTCTCATGTTTCTGAGAGATATGCGAAAGGCTCTCTTCAGTGGGAACTTACAAACATTTAGGTGTTCCTAATAGGAATACGAGAAGGTAGGACCTATGTTTCACAATTTTTCAGTGAGCCTTTTCCACCGAAAGTCGACAACATCATTTCGTACATAACCCTACATGAAGATTCGAAAAGTCGTAAAGCTCAACCTATCCTTTAGGGCTGTTTGCGGCTTTGCCCCTACACCTAAGCCTCAAAAGGGGCTTTTTGTGTACAGAATCTATACATATTGAATTCGAATGAAGAGGTAGGTAGATACATAGCAAATGAAAAATAGAAAAGGTCCTATAACATGGGAAATACAAGAGATGTACATCATTTTCTATTTTCTTTCTGGTACATTATTTTCTATGAGTACAAGCCTGTATCCTTGTACATTATTTTCTATGAGTACAAGCCTGTCTCCCTACATTATTTTCTATGAGTACAAGCCTGTCTCCTTACATTATTTTCTATGAGTACAAGCCTGTATCCTTGTACATTATTTTCTATGAGTACAAGCCTGTCTCCCTACATTATTTTCTATGAGTACAAGCCTGTATCCTTGTACATTATTTTCTATGAGTACAAGCCTGTATGCCTGTCTCTGGGTTTATCAATAGATTCTCGTCTCATCCCGTTGATGTAATATTGAAAATAGGTTTTGCATATAACATTACATCGAGGAAAGAATATCATGTAAAGTACTTTGAAGGGAAAAAGGGACAAGAAGGTGGGGGAGAAAGAAAGAAGGGAGAGGAAGTTATTTTCTATGAGTACAAGCCTGTATCCTTGTACATTATTTTCTATGAATACAAGCCTGTATCCTTGTACATTATTTTCTATGAGTAATACAAGCCTGTATGCCTGTATCTGGGTTTATCAATAGATTCTCGTCTCATCCCGTTGATGTAATATTGAAAATAGGTTTTGCATATAACATTACATCGAGGAAAGAATATCATGTAAAGTACTTTGAAGGGAAAAAGGGACAAGAAGGGGGGGGAGGAGGAGGAGGGAGAGAAGGGGTTTCGAAAATTTCCCTCGAAATAGAATCAGGAGAGAGGAAGGGAGAGGAAATTTGAGATAAGTTTTTTGATGTAGAAAAATATGAAGCAATCATGATGATGGAAAAAAATGAAGAGTAAGAAGACGCACACAAAAGGGAAGATAAATAAGGAAAGTAAAAAGGGAGGGGGAAGAAGAAAAAGGGAGGAAAAGGAAGAGGAGAAGATGTAAAAAACCAGGAGACGAGAATGCCTAAGGTTGTTACACATTGCTTACACTTAAGGTACTCCTTACAGGCAACCAAATTCGATCAACATTAAGTTTTTTGATGTAGAAAAATATGAAGCAATCATGATGATGGAAAAAAATGAAGAGTAAGAAGACGCACACAAAAGGGAAGATAAAAAAGAGGAAGAAGAGAAAAGGGAAAGAGGAAAAAGAAAAAAGGAAGAGGAGAAGATGTAAAAAACCAGGAGACGAGAATGCCTAAGGTTGTTACACATTGCTTACACTTAAGGTACTCCTTACAGTCAACCAAATTCGATCAACATCATCTACTATGTATAAATAATGTAAATTGGAATCTGGAAGTCTGATGATAAGATGAGTACCCAAAGGTAGAAACACATTACCCTCACGTCACGTGACGTGAGGTTAGTGTAGCTATCGTGAACGAAAGCACCTACTACATTAATGCGAGAGTTATTAAGATCAGTCTCAAGTCAAAATTGACCGATCAAATGCCTTGAGATGAACTTTATGAACAAAATGCTGGCTCTCCGATCAACATCATCTACTATGTATAAATAATGTAAATTGGAATCTGGAACTCTGATAATAAGATGAGTACCCAAAGGTAGAAACACATTACCCTCACGTAACGTGACGTGAGGTTAGTGTAGCTATCGTGAAAGAAAGCACCTACTACATTAATGCGAGAGTTATTAAGATCAGTCTCAAGTCAAAATTGACCAATCAAACGCCTTGAGATTATGCTTAGCACGAACTTTATGAACAAAATGCTGGCTCTCAAGTTCGTACTAAGCATAATCTCAAGGCATTTGATTGGTCAATTTTGACTTGAGACTGATCTAAGAACGATCATTCTTGTTCATAAATACGAGTGTTATGAACCACATCTTTCTGACTCCCTATGAGCTCACTTGACGTGAGGGACTGAGGGCAGTGTGTTTCTAGCTTAAGTTTCTTCAAAGTTGGAAGAATTATTTTTTTTCTAGGAAAGATTGAATAAATAGAAAATTATGTTTCTATCGGATACAAAAATGGAAATCCTAAAAAAGAGGGAGGATGAAAAAAAAAAAAAAAAAAAAAAAAAAAAATATTCGAAAATTGAACACTTTTATATTCTCACTACGTCTTCATTCTGTAGCTAACACACATCATTATGCTTTATATGTGGGGATGTCAAACAAACATGGAAGGAACGAAAGACAGGAAGAAGAAGAAGAAGAAGAAGAAGAAGAAGAAGAAGAAGAAGAAGAAGAAGAAGAAGGAGAAGAAGAAGAAGACATATACAACATTATTGTCACGTGCTTATCTCGAAAAACACGAAAGAACGAGAAAAAGAAGAAAATGTTTGAGCAAGGAAGAAGGTAAAGAAGAACCGAAATTGTATGGAAATAGGTACAAGGTAGGTAAAGATGGCGAAAATGTAGGAGGAAAAAAAGGAAATCGTTCGAGATTTAAAAAAGGAGGAGGAGGTGGAGAAAGAGGAGGAGAAGAAGAAGAAGAAGAAGAAGAAGAAGAAGAAGAAGAATCTGTACCTAACACACATCATTATGCTTCATATGTGGGGATGTCAAACAAACATGGAAGGAACGAAAGACAAGAAGAAGAAGAAGAAGAAGAAGGATAAGGAGAAGAAGACATATACCTACAACATTATTGTCACGTGCTTATCTCGAAAAACACGAAAGAACGAGAAAAAGAAGAAAATGTTTGAGCTGGAAGAAGGTAAAGAAGAACCGAAATTGTATGGAAATACAAGGTAGGTACAGATGGCGAAAATGTGATGGGAGGAAAAAAAGGAAATCGTTCGAGATTTAAAAAAGGAGGAGGAGGAGAAAGAGGAGAAGAAGATGAAGAAAAGCGAAGCAACGTATGTGAAAAATAAACAAGAGGTTTCTATACGGAATGGAACGTGAGTACGTGAGTGTGTGATTGCGTTAAGAAATCCGAAAACATTCTAAAAGGTATTCATTATTTATGCATAGTATTGAAAACAAAAGTTAGCATTAAAGAAGTTGACAAAAGCTTAAAAAAAAATCTTGCTCAATTGAAAACTACATAAAATTGGGTGTGGTTGGATGGAAGAGCTCCTCTAGGAGAACTCTTCAACTTAAAAAAGAAAGCATCAATTATTAAAAAAATAAAGTGGATTTACAAAAAAAAAAAAAAAAAAAAAAAAAAAAATGGCTCACCAATCGACAAAAGCAAAACTTCTTGGTCATCCCCTTTCAGAATAGACAAGAAGACATAATTATTTGAAGGAAGGCATTCTAATAATGCTCCTCACAAATATCGTATCTCGAATAATATCTGTCAATAACATTCATAACTGGACTTGAACCTATAAATCCGAGGTTAAAGAAAGCTCATCCCTAAACGAATTTCGATAAAAACAAGACACAATAAAATTAATTCAACAAAAGATTTAAACAAATTCAATCATTCTCCTGTCTCGGTTAACGCAGAAACTAATTAGCCCAAAATTAATCAAAAACGAACACCACATAAAAACAGACGAGGAGGGACAAAAAGTCTGAAAAGTCTGGCGGGGGACAAACAGCAACACATCCCTGACCTAGTCTAAAGTCTAAACGGGGGAAAATGCGCGCACTTTAATTATTCCCCTCATTCCGAGGGAAAAAAAGAGACGGGGGAAAAGCGTGTATATGACGTCATTATAATGAAAAAAATTTAAACACAAGCGGAGTAGAGGGAGGGGAAACTTGGAGTAAAATTACGCTCAGGGACGGTGGAGGTGGGGGAATTTTCAAAATGAGATTCATTCACAAAAACAAACCCCCTTCCCCCCTCTCTCCCCGGTTTTTCAGTCTCAAGAAGAAGAAGAAGA
Source organism: Diaphorina citri (assembly GCF_000475195.1). Taxonomy (NCBI): domain Eukaryota; kingdom Metazoa; phylum Arthropoda; class Insecta; order Hemiptera; family Psyllidae; genus Diaphorina; species Diaphorina citri. Next base: position 6,520 of record NW_007381428.1, on the reverse strand, counting down.
AAAAGGAGTAATCCGAGGAAGAGGATGGGAAAAGGAAGGAGAAGAAGAGGAAGATGAGAAAAAGAAGAAGAAGAAATCAGAAGCAGAAAAAAAGGAGAAGAAGGAGGAGGAGAAGAAAGAGGCAGAAACAGATAAAGGAGGAGAAGAAGGAGGAGAACGGAAAGAAAAATAGAAAGAAGAGGATGTTGTCAGACATTGAGTACGTGATGGATGTGAAAATGAAGAAGAAGAAGAAGAAGAAGAAGAAGAAGAAGAAGAAGAAGAAGAAGAAGAAGAAGAAGGAAGAGAATAAGAAACTGGAAATCCGTTTCTGAACAGGAGAGGAATTGTTGAACGACAGTGTTTCCTAAATGTAAACGTGTTAGGAAATCAGAAAGAAAAGCATTTTAATTATTGTGTTGAACATCGGTAAATGCTTGTCACAACACCCCGCTTAACACAATAGGTACGCTAAATTTTTATGACTTGACTTGGATGGTTCCAATCAATCTCCAAATCTGAAGTCCACCGCGCTAACCACTACACAGTCTCTGATACTCCCCCCTCGCCCTGAAACGAGGGGGTTTGTTACTCATCGTAAAGTTTAAAATAATAATAAAAAAAAAGTTCGTTAGGAGAGCTCGGGGCAAATTGGAACACCCTGCGAGAAGAAGTGAGAACAAGAAGGTACTATGTGAAATTATTAGGTAGGTATAGCAATTTTGGTTATGATGTACAATAATATCAAAACATGGAGTTGCCACAAAAGTGTTTTTATCACATCCACTAATCAGTAGAATACATTATAATAGCTGTACTAGGACAGATTAAGGATTGTCCCCTAAAAATTAAAAAGACAATTCAGATTCAAAATTTTGTGAGCTTTCGATAATACTCAGATTCTCATCATCAGACCTAAAATCGCGAGAGGCGTTTACTCTACGAGCACTGGACTTTTCGTTGAAAGTCGAACCTGAAATGATCTTCTTCATTTTATTTCTTGAAAATTCTCAATTAAATAATTATTAAATTTCAATTTTATTATCCCCTAATATGGGCAGGATCAGTCACAGAAGCGAAGTTTCGAACAGTAGGTATTTTTCGTTATCAAAATTTGTTCACAACTGCTTTTTTTTATAGACCCGCCACACGCAGAAATACATTTCTGCAATTACGCGGTCGGTCTGCTCCGGCGTTCCAAGACGCCCCTCGCTCCCCTACACGGAAAGAAAAGTCTTTATTCATTATCATTATACTTTTTTTTCTCCTTTCCTCTCTCCCTCTCTTGTTCACAACTGCTCCGGCGTTCCAAGACGCCCCTCGCTCCCCTACACTGAAAGAAAAGTCTTTATTCATTATCATTATACTTTTTTTCTCCTTTCCTCTCTCCCTCTCTCCTTCTCCTCCCTCTCCCTTTCTCCCCATTTTAGCATATTTTCCATCTCACTCATTTACTCTCTCGCTTTCTCCTTCCCCTCATTTGTTTCCAGACGGGTTTTAATGCATGGGAATTCCACGTTGTGAGTGTGTGTTCTACTTTTTCCCTTTACTTTATTAGCATTATTCTCATTTTCATTACCAGCGTTTACTACAGCCAGGGGAAAGGTGTTGCGTGTTTGTGAGCAAGTGTGTGTAGAAGAGAGGTTTCTGGGACTTGTTTTATGTCGGTGGGAAGTTAGGGTTGGGAACTTTTGGGACTGTTTTGGTTCGGTGGCCGGTTGAACGTTTTGGTAATTGGGACTTAGGCTTTTTTTTAACGCAATTATAGTAATCTTTCTGTATCTGATCTTTTTTTTTTTTTTTTTTTTTTTTTTTTTTTTTTTTTTTTTTTTTTTTGAGATTTAGATATTTTGGGATTTTTAAGTAGTTATTATAGCTCTTTTTCTTTTTTTTTCTCCTTCTTCCTCACCTTTTCCCGTGTACAGCCGACCCCGGGCCTTTTTTTTTAAGCTTAGGTAGATTTTTTCCCACCTCAGAACCGCTTTCACATTACCTACATACCTACAAAATTTGTATGACGGAGATTTTCCATACAAAATAAAAATACCTTGTAGCCTGTGGGTTTCTGATAAGAGTTTAATAATATTCAATGTTCTTAGTAGGTAGGTAGATACTGGATATACCGCTCCATAGATTCTCCAGATTTATGGATAACTCTCGAAAATTGACAAAATACCTACCTAAGTATATACCTATGTACCTACCTACCTAAGTATATACCTATGTACCTACCTACCTAAGTATTATATACCTATGTACCTACCTACCTACAAATAACACGAAATTTGAAGGAAAAAATGTCGGGGTAGAAAATGTTTAGCAATAAATTATTTCAATAGAGAGAGAGAGAGAGAGAGAGAAGCAGAGAAGGAGAGAGAGAAGGAAAGAAAGGGAGAGAAAAAGAAGGGAAGAGAGAAAGGAGAGACGAAAAGGAGAAGAGAGAAAGGGAGGTAGAAATTTCTCCTCCTTCGTCTCCATCTTCTTCTTCTTCTTCTTCTTCTCCCTCTCCTTCTTCTTCTTCTCCTCTTCCTTCTTCTCCTCCTTCATCTCCCTCTCCTTCTTCCTCTCCTCTTCCTTCTTCTCCTCCTTCGTCTCCCTCTCCTCCTTCTTCTTCTCCTCCTTCTTCTTCTTCTTCTCTTTTTTTCCTCTCCTTCTTCTTCTTCTTCTCCTTTTTTTCCCTCTCCTTCTTCTTCTTCTCCTCCTTCTTCTTCTTCTTCTCTTTTTTTCCTCTCCTTCTTCTTCTTCTTCTCCTTTTTTTCCCTCTCCTTCTTCTTCTTCTCCTCCTTCTTCTTCTTCTTCTCTTTTTTTCCTCTCCTTCTTCTTCTTCTTCTCCTTTTTTTCCCTCTCCTTCTTCTTCTTCTCCTCCTTCTTCTTCTTCTTCTTTACGTCTTTCTACTTTGAAGAAAATTGAAAATGGTGTGTCAGAAATGATAAGGATGCAAATACATTTTATCCTAGGGAGAAAGAGAGAGAGAGAGAGAGAGAGAGAGAGAGAGAGAAAGAGAGGGAGAGCACCGTGAAATTGATGTTTGAAAAAGGTGTCTTTTGCTATTTGCGGGGGAAAATTTTCAGGATGGAGTTAGTTATACGCAGAAATACCTGAGTACCTTGTGTTACCCTACCTAAAATGTCATTCAAAATCTCTATAGGTAAATTTCGATCCCAAAATTTCATAGGAAACTTACATATCTTTCTAGTTTCTACCTTGGTTTCCTAACCTAAAATTAAAAATTTTCATTTCCAAGTTACCAAAGGCCACAAGAAGGCCACTTCCATAAATAACTAACTAGCTATGAACATGATAAATATATATGGTAGTTACATAGAGATAGGTATTAGCTACTTTTTAATTGATGAAAATTTTCGTAAAAATGCGTACGTTTTGTTTTATCCCTTTTCTTTGGTCACGAAATGGGACCATTTTTTTATCGGTTGTCAATAAATTTCTTCTGTTTTCCAAAGAAACATAGAAAACCCATAGGAGATACAAAAACCTACCCCTTTTCGAAATTCAAAACTTTTACGAGTTCGAGACTCTTCTTCTCCCTGTCTCTCTCCAAATAGTGAAATATTGGATCCAGAAAAACACAACTTTCCTGTTAAAAAAACTTCCATACCTCCTTTTCTCTCACACCATATTTCGCACTTGTCAACCCCCATTTATACAAGGTGTACCTCAAGTATAGGTCTAGGTCCCTATCTCATCATCAGCTTCATGGGTAATCGTTATTTTTAATATAGGTATTATCCACTGCTGGACAAATGTCTGTTCTTTCATTCTGTGTACACCCAGTTACTGCAACTACCTAAATATATCTCACTGTATTTTTGTGCAGAACGTGACATCCTGTATATTAGAAAAGTATATAAAATTTAGCCACCCTGTATATTAGATAAGTATATATTTTATATCCGAGTATTACTTAATATTTATGTATGTAGAGCTAAAGGGAAAAGAAATAACATTTCAATCCCAAGAGAGAAAGGTAAGAAATGAAAAGAGGAAATATACAGGGTGCGCCCTAAAATACTGCAAGATCCGGGCTCGATCCTTGGTATGGTAAAGAATAGAATACACCTTGTTTGTCCTGCTCGAATAGAAACCCCAAAAAGCCGCCTTAAAAATTGAACAAAATTCTTTGTCATCTAAGGAGATACACCAATGACTTTTATCCAAGGCGTATGGATTTTGATTTTAATGAGTCAATTCCTTGAATTACATCAGACTTTTCGGATGTGCTTTAGAGGTATAGGTATTTCAATGTAGGTAATTCCTTTCTTTTTTAAGAACACTCCTATAGGTATAAAGATTGAGGAATAAAGACTTACAGGAAATCCCTAAATGAATACTTAAGGATAAGGAGTGCTCCTTGGATTGTGTTTAGGGCGGATTTTTTCAACTAGGTATCAATGTGAGGTACTAATCCTTATCCAGATATCCTTAGGTATTCATTTATCCTTTTGCATAAGTACGTATCCTTATCCAGATATCCTTAGGTATTCATTTATCCTTTTGCATAAGTACGTATCCTTATCCAGATATCCTTAGGTATTCATTTATCCTTTTGCATAAGTACGTATCCTTATCCAGATATCCTTAGGTATTCATTTATCCTTTTGCATAAGTACGTATCCTTATCCAGATATCCTTAGGTATTCATTTATCCTTTTGCATAAGTACGTATCCTTATCCAGATATCCTTAGGTATTCATTTATCCTTTTGCATAAGTACGTATCCTTATCCAGATATCCTTAGGTATTCATTTATCCTTTTGCATAAGTACGTATCCTTATCCAGATATCCTTAGGTATTCATTTATCCTTTTGCATAAGTACGTATCCTTATCCAGATATCCTTAGGTATTCATTTATCCTTTTGCATAAGTACGTATCCTTATCCAGATATCCTTAGGTATTCATTTATCCTTTTGCATAAGTACGTATCCTTATCCAGATATCCTTAGGTATTCATTTATCCTTTTGCATAAGTACGTATCCTTATCCAGATATCCTTAGGTATTCATTTATCCTTTTGCATAAGTACGTATCCTTATCCAGATATCCTTAGGTATTCATTTATCCTTTTGCATAAGTACGTATCCTTATCCAGATATCCTTAGGTATTCATTTATCCTTTTGCATAAGTACGTATCCTTATCCAGATATCCTTAGGTATTCATTTATCCTTTTGCATAAGTACGTATCCTTATCCAGATATCCTTAGGTATTCATTTATCCTTTTGCATAAGTACGTATCCTTATCCAGATATCCTTAGGTATTCATTTATCCTTTTGCATAAGTACGTATCCTTATCCAGATATCCTTAGGTATTCATTTATCCTTTTGCATAAGTACGTATCCTTATCCAGATATCCTTAGGTATTCATTTATCCTTTTGCATAAGTACGTATCCTTATCCAGATATCCTTAGGTATTCATTTATCCTTTTGCATAAGTACGTATCCTTATCCAGATATCCTTAGGTATTCATTTATCCTTTTGCATAAGTACGTATCCTTATCCAGATATCCTTAGGTATTCATTTATCCTTTTGCATAAGTACGTATCCTTATCCAGATATCCTTAGGTATTCAATTATCCTTTTGCATAAGTAGGTATCCTTATCCAGATATCCTTAGGTATTCATTTATCCTTTTGCATAAGTACGTATCCTTATCCAGATATCCTTAGGTATTCAATTATCCTTTTGCATAAGTAGGTATCCTTATCCAGATATCCTTAGGTATTCATTTATCCTTTTGCATAAGTACGTATCCTTATCCAGATATCCTTAGGTATTCAATTATCCTTTTGCATAAGTAGGTATCCTTATCCAGATATCCTTAGGTATTCATTTATCCTTTTGCATAAGTACGTATCCTTATCCAGATATCCTTAGGTATTCAATTATCCTTTTGCATAAGTAGGTATCCTTATCCAGATATCCTTAGGTATTCATTTATCCTCTTGCATAAGTAGGTATCCTTATCCAGATATCCTTAGGTATTCATTTATCCTCTTGCATAAGTAGGTATCCTTATCCAGATATCCTTAGGTACTCGCACTTCGTGCTCGGGAGGGGGGCTTCGCCCCCCTCCACCCCCCGGGGGCTTCGCGTGCTCGCTACGCGGAGTTGCGTATACGGTCGCGCTGCGCGCTCCCGGGGCTTCGCGGAGTTGTGCATGGGGTCGCGCTTCACGCTCCCTTGTTTACGGTCGCGCTGCGCGCTCCCGGGGCTTCGCGGGGTTGTGCATTAGGTCGCGCTTCGCGCTCCCTCGTTATACGGTCGCGCTGCGCCCCCGGGGGCTTCGCGGGGTTGTGCATGGGGTCGCGCTTCGCGCTCCCTTGTTTACGGTCGCGCTGCGCGCTCCCAGGGGCTTCGCGGGGTGAGCATGAGGTCGCGCTTCGCACTCCCTTGGCTTCGCCCCTGAAGACTAATACCGTCCCTGAGTCTTGTCTCAAAGAAATGAAAACTGAAAACTAAAAGCGAGAGAAAATATTAAACGTAGGAAAAGTTTTGCTGGCCTCAAAGCGTGTTC
>NW_007381427.1:1112-13476 GCF_000475195.1 Diaphorina citri | reverse complement strand
TGACAACATTGAACTCCCAGAAATCTATAACAGATACCTAAATAGATAAATAACTGAAATTAAAATACAGAAAGAGTGAGAAAGCCAGCTGTTCCGGGAACGAACCTTATCTGTTTAGGATAAAATGTAGAAAGGTGGAAAGTCATAATATGACACATAGTAATAGAGAATATAGAGATAGCCGATGGAAAAATGGAGACTGTCAAAATGGAAATGTCGTTGACCACAAAATAAATAATTTATAGGGGAAAGTATTAACCAATATCTACCAAACAGATCAACCTTATCATTAGAGAAAGCCAGCTGTTCCGGGAACGAACCTTATCTGTTTAGGATAAAATGTAGAAAGGTGGAAAGTCATAATATGACACATAGTAATATAGTAATAGAGAATATTATAGAGATAGCCGATGGAAAAATGGAGACTGTCAAAATGGAAATGTCGTTGACCACAAAATGAATAATTTATAGGGAAAAGTAGTAACCAATATCTACCAAACAGATCAACCTTATCATTCTCACAAATTATTCAGATTTGCATGACAATGGCTGTCTAAAATCTAAATTCATGTGAAAAATAGATAACATAATGTACGACACAATGACATGAGGGTTTAGGTAATATTTGAGGGTGGACATTTGGCAAATGACATAGTAAGCCGTAGGTAATGATAATGGTATTGGACATGAGATAAATACTTTTTGATATCATCTACCAAACATACATAGGTACCTACATTATTATAAATTATTTATATGAAATTTGAATGACAACATTGAACTCCCAGAAATCTATAACAGATAGATAAATAACTGAAATTAAAATACAGAAAGAGTTACCTACCAAAATTTTATGGACAACTCCTTTCAGTGGAGGTCGCGTTGGGATTAGGAATGCAACCAACTTGACACCAATAATAAATAACGCGGCACCGGCTAACAAAATACAATAACAGGTAGTGCTAGTGCCATAATTATAATATCACAATATCACAAACATTCCAACTCTCCACACACCTCAACTTTCACAGATTGCACATTTTTAGTCCGTCCTTCCTTTATTATTACGATAGCAATAAAAAGGTTTAAGGGCGTGGCAAATGACATAGTAAGCCGTAGGTAATGATAATGGTATTGGACATGAGATAAATACTTTTTGATATCATCTACCAAACATACATACCTACATTATTATAAATTATTTATATGAAATTTGAATGACAACATTGAACTCCCAGAAATCTATAACAGATACCTAAATAGATAAATAACTGAAATTAAAATACAGAAAGAGTTACTTACCAAAATTTTATGGACAACTCCTTTCAGTGGAGGTCGTGTTGGGATTAGGAATGCAACCAACTTGACACCAATAACAAATAACGCGGCACCGGCTAACAAAATACAATAACAGGTAGTGCTAGTGCCATTTAATATCACAATATCACAAACATTCCAACTCTCCACACACCTCAACTTTCACAGATTGCACATTTTTAGTCAGTCCTTCCTTTATTATTACCATAGCAATAAAAAGGTATAAGGGACGGACTATTGTATTCGCTTCGGTGTCGTCTGTCTGTCACTTTGTCCCCATAGAAGGACTTATCCAAACCTGGTCGACCTAAATATTAAATTAAAGGTCTTTTTACCAGGAACACGAAAATGGTGGTGCAAATTTTGTCCAGAGAACCATAAACCTCTCTCTCTCTCTCTCTCTCTCTCTCTCTCTCTCTCTCTCTCTCTCTCTCTCTCTCTCACTCACTCATTGAAAGACTTTTCTTTTTCTCCTCTTCCTCCTCCTCCATTTTTTGTTTCATATTTTAGGATTTACATGCTGCGATTTTTTTGCTGGTACTTGAGCTCCAAAGTCTCTAATGCCCTCTTTTTTTTAGAAAATATACTTTAAGCTCTGTTAATAACTCATACAGTTCATGTTACGTATAAGACATTATACCAACTATACACCAACCCCATTCACAACGTATGAGTAATCCAGACCCACACCATAACCCACTACCCAGTATTATAATAGTGTATTCACAACATAATTATGAGTAAACCAGACCCACACCATAACTCACTACCCAGTATTATAATAGTGTATTCACAACATATGAGTAAGAAAAAAACTGGTTTTTGGGGGATTTTTTTCACATTTTCTCACACAAATGAGCTCTGATCTTGAAATCTGTCGCGACGACCTATGAACTTAAAGCGAGAATTAGATAACACTTCAGTCGTTATTTTAAGACCGGTTTTAGCGTCACCTATGTTAAGCTACGCCGAGCAAGGCCAATAAGTGGATGGGTGACTTAAACCTTATATAGGGAATAAACGGAGAACGGGCCAAGACCGGTTTTAGCGTCACCTATGTTAAGCTACGCCGAGCAAGGCCAATAAGTGGATGGGTGACTTAAACCTTATATTGGGAATAAACGGAGAACGGGCCTGATTTTAAATCATTACATGAAAGTAAAATCAAAAAATCAAATCAAGAATGATAATAAACTGAATATTAAACAAATTAATCATTACATGAAAGTAAAATCAAAAAATCAAATCAAGAATGATAATAAACTGAATATTAAATAAATTAGGTAGGTACCTACATAGGTACTGATTGAATAAACTACGGGCTAAATAATTCCCGGAGGGACGGGCCCAGCTTGTTGGCATTCGTCACATGCTATTTTTCGTTCCAAATTCAGCTGTTTTCCATATTTTCCTTGTGGTGGTCGCAGCAAATGGACATGGGGTTTTGCATTTTCATAACATTGCGTGCTACCTGAAGTTTCAAGTTTGGGGGAAAAAGCAAAAACGAAAAAACATTTTGATTTATCGGAGACATTAATGAGTTTAGATTTTAGATTCCATTTGATTAATGACCTTGTGTTCTCACTGCGGGTTTTTTCGGACATTAAGGGCTTCTTTGGGGCCCACGGCCAAAGTTTCTCATTAATCATAATTGAAACAACGAAATAAGTTTCAAGTTCTAACGCTATGATTTGTTGTTTGTTTGTTCCGCAACAAATGTGAAATGGTATGTCTATTTTTGATGGTGATAACTTTTTTTTCGATGAGTTACAGCGTTTTTTAAAAACGAAAAAACATTTTGATTTATCGGAGACATTAATGAGTTTAGATTTTAGATTCCATTTGATTAATGACCTTGTGTTCTCACTGTGGGTTTTTTCGGACATTAAGGGCTTCTTTGGGGCCCACGGCCAAAGTTAAGTTTCAAGTTCTAATGCAATGATTTGTTGTTTGTTTGTTCCGCAACAAATGTGAAACGGTATGTCCATTTTTGATGGTGATAACTTTTTTTTCGATGAGTTATAGCGTTTTTTGTTAACATACTTTTCAAGGATTTTGATGAAAAATTTAAAACTTTAAAGTTAAATATCTCAGTTTGACGATTTTCATTTATTGCCCTTTTTGCACCCAGCTCCTCAATTATACATATATTTAGAAGCACATTTTTTTTTCGGACATTAAGGGCTTCTTTGGGGCCCACGGCCAAAGTTTCTCATTAATCATAATTGAAACAACGAAATAAGTTTCAAGTTCCAACGCAATGATTTGTTGTTTGTTTGTTCCGCAACAAATGTGAAACGGTTTGTCCATTTTTGATGGTATTTGGCAAATATGTTCAACACATAACGGAGGGGAAAGAAAAGGAGGAAGAGGAAAAGGAAAAGCAGGAGGGGAAAGAAAAAGAGGAAGAGGAGGAGAAAGAAGAGGAGGAGGAGGAGGAGGAGGATACAATTCTGCGGAAATTCAGAAAATACCGACCTATTAGTTCAAACACTTCAAAAGTTTCGAAAAACATTGTTCCTGATGGACTTTTGAAAAGCATGATGCAAAAAGTTTTTTCGCAAAATTTCGCAAATAGACATACATAGGGGGGGAGAAGGAAAAGCAGGAGGGGAAAGAAAAGGAGGAAGAGGAGTAGGAAAAGCAGGAGGGGGGGGGGACTACATGGGGAAAAACGTTATTCAACAGTAAGTGCGCGGCCACAAGAACGACCATAGACCATGAACCATTGACCCTCGCCGAGACCATGGACCATCGAAGAAAAATACTCAACTCAATTTCTCGATTTTCTGCGAGGGTCGGTACTATGGTCAGGGCTCCGTTGAGGACACTTCTGTTCATTACCATGGTTTGTTTATTTTCTCTTGGGTCGGTACCTACTAGGCGAAGGTCGATGATTCTGACGTGAACGCCTACTAAGTTATGATCTGATATGTGTTTCAACCCCTTTAAATCTAGAATTATCTGCATATTTAGAGAATCCCTTTTTGGATTAAAAAATCTCGCATTGGTGAAATCTTAGATTCGCTCATTAATAAAACAGGCCATTAATCTCCCTAATGTGTTCCGTACAAGCTGTATCATCGTACGATATGTGAGGAATAAAAATGACGAGGAAATTCTGTCTGCCATTTAGCCAAATGTTGAAACTCAGCCTCCTATTACTTTATACATGCTATAATGATGTCCTATATTACTTTATACATGCTATATTAATGTCGCCCGGGTCAGTGACATTCCAGCGTACGATAATATTCTTCAAATATACAGGGTGTTTAACATTGATGTGTCACATAGGGAATTTGACTTTTTTAAAAAATATATTTCTCACGGAATTTCCCCTCTTTATGCTATGGTTTAGTACAGGCACTATGACGCCAAAATTTGCGAAGGGGAAATACGGCTTTTCTTGAAGTGAAAAGCAGCAGGTGCCCCCGATCAATGGCCCACTAGGGGTGGATGGATAAGTTAAACACCCTGTATTTTATTTCTATGCCTATGATGAGAAGACATTTTTATCCAATAATCGTCGTATGACGTATATCTTTGCCTACATATGTATGTATTACATAGTTATTTATATCCAGGACAATTTTATCCAGCATTCCTAATGAAAAGTCTTTGAAAAGGCTTTCGTTATTGCTTCCTCAATTATTGAATTTTTCTTGGCATTTTTTTGTGACCTCGGCAATGTTTTTTATTATTACCTATTACACATTAGTATTATTTTTTAATTAGAATTTTGAATATGATTTGTGAGAAGAGAGTCACTGCTTTCTATTTCAGAGAGGGCTAAAGATCGGCGTGAACCCCCTAAGCGCAACTGTAATAATGTTGAAGCTCAAGCAAGAGTACACTCTTGGCACAAAAAATTGAGCATCGAAAATTTTGTCGAAAAAGCTCGAGAATTGAAAAATACATAGTTTGAAGTATGAGTCGACTAAGTTCTTAGTAGGTATCTACACATTTTTCCATTTCTGTACACACACAAAAAAGTCCTTTAATCCATAAGTTACCCTACTTTTCACAAGCTGTCTATCTCCGAATACACACAAAACAGTCTGTAAATACAACTTGTGTATAAGTTAAACCACACATAGAGACAAAATCGACGAAGCATAAAACACCATTTGGCACCAACATATTTTTCCCATAAGCATCAGCCTTTCATTCAAAAGTTTCAACGGCAAAAAATATAGAGTGTAAAAAAAGGAAACTAACTATACATATTTATATCTGCAATGCTGACGACCGTATCAACAGAACACTTAGCGAAACTTATAATATTCCCACAAGCCCTACAAATAAACAGGGTGGCACAGAAAAGGAGAATAAAGGTTCCCCAAATGATACTTATTTATTTTTTGCAAAAGACTGTACCTTGGAACCGCTCTCGCATTACTTCAAGGCGCATTCTTTTACATCCATGCCTATCCAAAAACGGAAAAGTTCGGTCAGAAAATTTCCGCATTGGCCGGAACTCAAACCCAGCACCTCCAGGTTGAGAGGCAGTGCTCTTGACCACTCAGCCACAGAGGTGGGCGGGGCTTTAAATTTGTTGTCTGATCTAGAAATTAAATTTACTAACAAACAATGTCTAGGTAAAAATAATGTCCAATAAGGTATGAATTTGTCCAGACTCAAGAATATCATATTGGAACCTAGGTTCGGATCCACCCTGTAGTGTTTATTTCTTAATACTTCCCGACATTGATCCCGAAAATTTTTGTTCCCAACACTTTTGACTTTTCTCCTTCTCCTCCTCCTCCTCCTCCTCCTCTCACCCAAAACCCAAGTTGAAAATTAATATAAAATTTGAGAATAATAGATGAAAATGGAAAAGCGGTAGAAAGGAGGAATATATTGTTAAAGAGATGGAAAGGTAAAGTTGTAGGGATGACAGTTGCCTCTACACATATACAGAACGGAGCACTAATTACATTTATCAAAACAAACACATGAGACGTCAGTGACGGATTCTAGGGATGGAGAACCCCACAAGCGGATATAAAGTGGAATTTTCAAACCACGTTTTGGCTTAACTGGGGACTTTGAGGATCATTCCATAGATTCCAAGGACTCTGAAAATTCAGACTTAAAGTGAATGTCGGAAGAAACTAATGGCCCCAACAAAGCCAAAAGCAGGTTATCGCCTACGGGAGCGTATGCCGTGACGTCAAAGTTTACGATTTACCGGTATTTTTTAAATCGATTTATCTCGGGATCTAGAATAAGAAAAAGAAAAATTCCGTTGGTCCTCATTTTTCCTGCTCTATGACTTTGAAACATTACCCAAGTAAGCGCAACTGATCCATTGAAAAATACATAGTTTGAAGTATGAGTCGACTAAGTTCTTAGTAGGTATCTATCTACACATTTTTCCATTTCTGTACACACACAAAAAAGTCCTTTAATCCATAAGTTACCCTACTTCTCACAAGCTGTCTATCTCCTAATACACCCAAAAAAGTCTGTAAATACAACTTGTGTATAAGTTAGGTAAACCACAAATAGAGACAGTATCTATACAATTTTTCCATTTCTGTACACACACAAAAAAGTCCTTTAATCCATAAGTTACCCTACTTCTCACAAGCTGTCTATCTCCGAATACACACAAAAAAAAGTCTGTAAATACAACTTGTGTATAATAAACCACACATAGAGACAGAATCGACGAAGCATAAAACACCATTTGGCACCAACATATTTTTCCCATAAGCAGCCTTTCATTCAAAAGTTTCAACGGCAAAAAATATAGAGTGTATAAAAAAAAGGAAACAAACTATACATATTTATATCTGCAATGCTGACGACCGTATCAACAGAACACTTAGCGAAACTTATAATATTCCCACAAGCCCTACAAATAAACAGGGTGGCACAGAAAAGGAGAATAAAAGTTCCCCAAATGATATTTATTACATCCATGCCTATCCAATAAGGGAAAAGTTCGGTCAGAAAATTTCCGCCACGACCGTATCAACAGAACACTTAGCGAAACTTATAATATTCCCACAAGCCCTACAAATAAACAGGGTGGCACAGAAAAGGAGAATAAAGGTTCCCCGAATGATAACTTATTTATTTTTTGCAAAAGACTGTACCTTGGAACCGCTCTCGCATTACTTCAAGGCGCATTCTTTTACATCCATGCCTATCCAAAAACGGAAAAGTTCGGTCAGAAAATTTCCGCATTGGCCGGAACTCAAACCCAGCACCTCCAGGTTGAGAGGCAGTGCTCTTGACCACTCAGCCACAGAGGTGGGCGGGGCTTTAAATTTGTTGTCTGATCTAGAAATTAAATTTACTAACAAACAATGTCTACTGTTTACAAAAATAATGTCCAATAAGGTATGAATTTGTCCAGACTCAAGAATATCATATTGGAACCTAGGTTCGGGTTCACCCTGTAGTGTTTATTTCTTAATACTTCCCGACATTGATCCCGAAAATTTTTGTTCCCAACACTTTTGACTTTTCTTTTCTCCTTCCTTCTCCTCCTCCTCCTTTCGGATCCACCCTGTAGTGTTTATTTCTTAATACTTCCCGACATTGATCCCGAAAATTTTTGTTCCCAACACTTTTGACTTTTCTCCTCCTCCTTCCTCTTTCTCCCTCTTTTGTCACCTTCACTCCCTTCGCAACTTTATTTAAGTCAGCTTTTCTTCACCTCTCTTTCTCTGATTTGCAAAACCTTCTTTTCGTCTTCTCCTCCTCCTCCTCCTCCTTCTCCTCCCCTCCTCATCCTCGTTCTTCTTCCTCTTCTTTTTTTCGCCTCCTCTTCTCGACAGTTCCCCTTTACTCCTTTTCGCAACTTTATTAAGTCAGGCTTTTCCCCCCCCCCCCCCCTCTCTCTCTCTCTCTCTCTCTCTCTCTCTCTCTCTCTCTTTCTCTTTCTCTCTCTCACTCACTCATTGAAAGACTTTACTTTCTCTTCCTCCTCCTCCTTCTTCTTCTAATTCTTCTTCTTCTTCGTCGTCTTTTTCTCCTCCTCCTCCATTTTTTGTTTCATATTTTAGGATTTACATGCTGCGATTATTTGCTGGTACTTCAGCTCCAAAGTCTAATGCCCCTCTTTTTTTAGAAATATACTTTAAGCTCTGTTAATAACTCTTGCAGTTCATGTTACGTATAAGACATTATACCAACTATACACCAACCCCATTCACAACGTATGAGTAATCCAGACCCATCACACCATAACCCACTACCCAGTATTATAATAGTGTATTCACAACGTATGAGTAAACCAGACCCACACCATAACCCACTACCCAGTATTATAATAGTGTATTCACAACATATGAGTAAACCAGACCCACACCATAACCCACTACCCAGTATTATAATAGTGTACTAAAAGCCAAAAGTATTTACAATAGGAGAAGAAAAGAGAGAATAGACCAGACACCAACAATGGAATGGATAGAGAATGGAATGGAGAAAAGAGAGCTTACAAAATATTCGGACTGAGATTATTGCAAGAAAAATAGGGTAGAAGTAAAAGAATTAGCGATACAGGATCAACAGACAGACATGGATAGAGAATGGAATGGAGAAAAGAGAGCTTACAAAATATTCGGACTGAGATTATTGCAAGAAAAATAGGGTAGAAGTAAAAGAATAGCAATATAGGATCAACAGACAGACACGACATTTTCAATATCAAAATTCTCTGAAATAAATTACGTATATCTCATACAAATATTAAGGACATGGAAGGAGCCCAGGTATTAATCTAGGCCTCCAAGGGGGTTATAAACCCCAATTTTTCCGGGTTTGTTGTGTCAAATAGAGATTCTGAATCAATTTCCTCCAACACCGTGAGATATTATACACGGAAAGCGGAAAGTACGTTCAAGTCCATGTTCCATAAAGACCTTTGCACTTTTCATTTCACACTTGGCTAATGTTATGCGAAAACAAACTGTGAACTGTGGTCTAGTAAGGGTGACATTTATGAAACCCAATTTTACAAAAGAAAATCTTCATATGAGAAAAACAATCGTGGGAGAAAATGCTATCCTGAGTGTTTCTCCCACGGCCACGATGTTTGCTCCCATGAAGATTTCATCAACGTTTAGAAAATACCTACAATTTCGCTTTGAAAACCAATTTCGCAAAAGAAAATCTTCATATGAGAAAAACAATCGTGGGAGAAAATGCTATCCTGAGTGTTTCTCCCACGGCCGCGCTGTTTGCTCCCATGAAGATTTCATCAACGTTTAGAAAATACCTACAATTTCGCCAAAGAAAATCGTGTACAGAAAATCGTGCTGTTTTAGAGTGTTTCTCCCACGATTTTTGCTCCTATGAAGATTTCTTCTACAAAAATGTAGGATGGGCTGCCATGAGTGGAGAGCCACCCAGGAAACCACGCAGACTGAAAGGGGTAGCATATAATTCCTCCGACTCTGTCCTTTTATTTTCTCCTTTTCTTTCGTTTTTATTAAATTGTGTCATAGGAAAGCGAATGACGTCACACTGAAGGGACTTGAACTCCGAAATGATGTGCTTTCCTTTTTCGAAGAAAAGGAGAGAAAAAGCTGCGAGTTTTCGAGTGAGTTTCGAGTTAAAAGTTTTATGACAGGTCCTCTGCGCCAGGAGGGAAGCTTATGACAGCAACATCATCTGAATTTTAAGGAAGGAAAGTCTAACTTCTTGAAAAAAAATTCTAATTCCTTTAAAAAATTCTGACTCCTTAAAAAAAGAACTTCCAACTCTTTAGGGAACTTGAGCCTTTGAGGGACAACACAAGCTTTTCTACAGTTGAGAATTTTCGTGTCACAGGTATTGGGATTCATGTAGCACTTTTCGCTGGAATTTCAGCAATTTTGAGGGCCCCGAAAACGGTCGGAAATTTATGCTTTGTAAAGATCTCCCTAATGTGTTCCGTACAAGCTGTATCATCGTACGATATGTGAGGAATAAAAATGACGAGGAAATTCTGTCTGCCATTTAGCCGAATGTTTTGAAACTCAGCCTCCTATTACTTTATACATGCTATAATGATGTCCTATATTACTTTATACATGCTATAATAATGTCGCCCGGGTCAGTGACATTCCAGCGTACGATAATATTCTTCAATATACAGGGTGTTTAACATGGATGTGTCTGTGTCACATAGGGAATTTGACTTTTTTAAAAATATATTTCTCTCGGAATTTCCCCTCTTTATGCTATGGTTTAGTACAGGCACTATGACGCCAAAATTTGCGAAGGGAAAATACGGCTTTTCTTGAAGTGAAAAGCAGCAGGTGCCCCCTATCAATCGCCCACTAGGGGTGGATGGAGAAGATGAACACCCTGTATTTTATTTCTATGCCTATGATGAGAAGACATTTTTATCCAATAATCGTCGTATGACGTATATCTTTGCCTACATATGTATGTATTACATAGGTATGTATATCCAGGACAATTTTATCCAGCATTCCTAATGAAAAGTCTTCGACGCTTTCGTTATTGCTTCCTCAATTATTGAATTTTTCTTGGCATTTTTTTTTGTGACCTCGACAATGTTTTTTATTATTACCTATTTATTACACATTAGTATTATTTTTTAATTAGAATTTTGAATATGATTTGTGAGAAGAGAGCCAATGCTTTCTATTTCAGAGAGGGCTAAAGATCGGCGCGAACCCACTAAGCGCGACTGTATGTTAAAGCTCAAACAAGAGTACACTCTTGGCACAAAAAAAACTGAGCATCGAAAATTTTGTCGAAAAAAGCTCGAGAATGGAGCAGTTGCAAATGGGTAAAAATTATAAATAAATGGTCGAATCCTATGTAAAAAGTTGTGAAAAATCCAAATCCGAGGTCAAAACTCGAAAAAATACTTGTAAAAAGTCGAAAATTCAATTTTTATTTTCCGTTCTAATGAATGAGAGGAGAGAGAGAGAGAGAGAGAGAGAGAGAGAGAGAGAGAGAGAGAGAGAGAGCTGAAAAAGATAAGAAAAAATAGAATTATGAAATGTATTTTTCTTTCTAAAAGCCTTTTTTTTTAAAAAAAAAATAGATCTAAAAGGGCCGTAGGAAAAAGTAGCATTATATTTAGGTACGTATATTTCATTTGAGAAAAAAAGTCCCCTTTCCAAAATAGATAAGACATTAATGAAATAAATATTCGGAGTACGTTGTATTCTCATGTTCAGAAATCAATAAAAGATTTCCATTTTGTAATTAAAAAAAATTCTTGCCTTTAATCAAGATCAGAAGTTGAATGTCAAAATTCCAAATGTCTGAGACTTCTCAGAAAGGGCTCCTTCATATTCAAAATAAACATTAAAATTTCAATTCAAAGGTCTTGAAATACGCAGTTCGAATTTGAATAAAATTTGTAGCTAAGATGAAAAAAATCTGGTGTGAACATCACACGACTTTCCTTATCCTATTGAATGATGCTTATTTGAGTGTTCTTTTACCCTAACTTTTACAATATCTCTAACCGTTTTGTTGCTATAGCTGAAAACCCCCAAAATCGGTCGAAATCTGTCCAAAAGCGGTCAAAATACCGCCAAGCGCAGCAACCATCTCAACCAAACATTTTGTGTTGCATCCTTGTCACATTTGTGAACTACATACGAAATTTCAAGTCTCTAGCTTATACCGTTCCCGAGATATTGTTAAATTACACCGAAAACCGCCAAAAAGCAGTAAAATGCCGCCAAGCGTTACACCGGTCTTAACCAAAAGTTTCGTGTCGCATCCTTGTCACATTTGACAGCTACATACCAAATTTCAAGTCTCTAGAATACACTTTATTAATTTTTAAAACGGATTAAAATGGATTTAAAAATAATAATAATAATAAATTTAGTATAAGTAGGTAACAAAAGAATGAACAAAATGAGCAAACAAAAATGACAAAATTAACTAAGAAGTAAAAATTAAAAGGAACTTCAGTTCAGTAGGAAAAAACATTACTTCGTTCATGTCAAAGAGAGAAATATTAGCACTGTTACCAGGCAGTGGTAGGTATACTTACCACTTCCTCATGGGCAATGGTAGATATATTACCACCAGAATATTTTTTTTTTTT
>NW_007381427.1:717-1051 GCF_000475195.1 Diaphorina citri | reverse complement strand
GTTGTCTTCAAAGTACCGTCTTTGAATTGCAAGTTGGTTCTTTTTTCAATGGAAATATCGTTGATGATATTGAAAAAAGTCCAAAAGCAGACCAAAATTTTTGCTTGCGAGTGTAGTAGGCAATACAATCTACATTAAAATACATAGCATCACTCACATTATATAAAATACATACATACCTACCTAATATGTAGTACAATCGTACATATTCCGAGGATGGAGAAATGTTGTATTTGTGCTCTACTTGTACCTTATATGAAAGTACAAAGAAGGTACCTACCTATATTTCGGGTGAATTATTGAAAAAAGGAACCCCCCCCCCCCTCTCTCTCCC
>NW_007381427.1:0-712 GCF_000475195.1 Diaphorina citri | reverse complement strand
AAAAAAAGAACCCCCCCCCCCCTCTCTCTCTCTCTCTTTCTCTTGTTACCTACCCTTGTATGTACCTAAGTATAATACGTAATAGGTACCTATAAAATATCTTCACTTTGTACATACCTACATAACAAAGGATATAGCGAAGGATTAAGGTCAAAAATGACATTTTTTTTTTTTTTTTTTTAGTTTCTCTCCATCCGTCTTTTTCCTCCTCTTTCTCTCTCCCCCTCCTCCTTATTCTTATTATTCTTCTCCTCCTCCTCTTTCTTCTTCTTCTTCTTCTTCTTCTCCTCCTCCTCCTCCTCTGCCTCCTTCTTCTCCTCTTCCTCTTGTATCATTCTCTTATTTAATTGTTTTGGAATCTTCGGTGGTGTAGTGGTCAAGACGATCGCCTGGTAAACAGGAAGGCGTAGGTAAGTTCAAATCCAGTCGACATTTTATTCATCTTATGGGATTTTATGTCCTGCTCAAATCAAATGAGACTGAGTCTACACTACACTAGCTATACCTACCTATCTAATATTAAGTATACAATATAGAAAGGGAGATGAGATTACGACCAGAGAGAGAGAGAGAGAGACAAGATGTACCTATATATTTTCAAATGAAAAACAGAGAGAGAGAAAAAAATTGTACCTATATCTGACTGAAACATGAAATATTATTATTGGCCTTATTATGTACAGCTTCATACATAATATGAATGTGCATGTTA
>NW_007381426.1:12034-13379 GCF_000475195.1 Diaphorina citri | reverse complement strand
TGGGGAGGGAAGGAGAAAAAGAAGAGAGGGGGTAAAGTATCTCATCCTGCTTATTTGTTACTTGTCATCTTCTTCTTCCTCTCTCCTACATCTGGTCATCTCTCTCTCACATGTCATCTTTCTTTCCCCTATCCTTCTTTTTCAATTCTTACTTCCTTATTCTATCTTTTCGTCTTTTTCTTTCTTTTCTCTCTCCTCTCTGTTCTTCCTCTCTCCCTGTTTACTTCACCTTCGTCGTCTTCTTCTTCAATAATTCTCCTTCCCCCTTTCTCTCATATCCTCTTCATCTCTCCCTCTTTCCACTTTCCTCTATCTTTTCGTCTTTTTCTTTCTTTTCTCTCTCCTCTCTGTTCTTCCTCTCTCCCTGTTTACTTCACCTTCGTCGTCTTCTTCTTCTTCAATAATTCTCCTTCCCCCTTTCTCTCATATCCTCTTCATCTCTCCCTCTTTCTACTGTGTCATTTTTCATCCTTTCATTCCTTCTATGCCAGGCATAAGGTTTTCTTGTCATTTGTCATTTTTCTTGTTCTTGGAAACATGACAGAAGAGGAGGAGGTTATGTTGAAATATCACCACAGTGTCTGGGTGGGGGGAAAGTTTCATCAAGTCGGCACATGTCAACGCTGCGTTGATGTTGGTGGTAGCATTGTACTCAACATGTAGGTACTTGTACAATGTAAATCTATATAAATATGTATATTGTAGTTTTAGGCCTGCTCAGGTCGCCTGAGAGACTCATTATTGCTGCCATACACTATATCAGGTAGACCTGACAGGTCGCCTGAGAGACTCATACACTATCAGGTAGACCTGACAGATTGCTATTCTGTTTGTTGCTTTTTCATAACATCCCGTATAATTTGAAACCACAGAAGTCAACCTGAGATATCTCCCCTTAAACCCTTATTAAAAATCTTCTCCCCTCCTCCTCCTCCTCCACCCCCTCTTCTCTCTTCCTCCCCCTCCTCTAATATAGGTAAGTAATAATAATAAAGCTTGATGATCATTTGCTAGGTAGGTATTACCTCATTAACGTGCTCTCACGTAAACCCCGGGTGTACCTCTAATGACCTTTCTCTTTTATCTTTTCCCTATCTATCTATCTATCTATCTATCTATCTATCTATCTATCTGTCTGTCTGTCTGTCTGTCTGTCTGTCTATCTATCTATCTATCTATCTATCTATCTATCTATCTATCTATCTATCTATCTATCTATCTATCTATCTATCTATCTATCTATCTATCTATCTATCTATCTATCTATCTATCTATCTATCTATCTATCTATCTATCTATCTATCTATCTATCTATCTATCTATCTATCTATCTATCTATCTATCT